>NC_053497.1:88855366-89155366 GCF_905171775.1 Rana temporaria | reverse complement strand
TTAATATCTCAACTTAAAAACATATCTAACCACCAAGGATGAGCTCTGGCGTGTTCGCATGGTACACGTGCAGAGTCTGCCAGGAAGTTGGCACGGCGCTGCGCTAATCACAGCCAGGGAGACATTTCCCGATCTCTGCAGCCGAGCACCAGGACAACGTTTTCCTGGCTGTGATTAGCGCAGCGCCATGCCGACTTCCTGGCAGACTCTGCACGTGTACCATGCGAACACGCCAGAGCTCATCCTTACTAACCACGTGTGTGCGTATATTTTTTTTAACACACACACACAAACAGTGTTCTCGTATGAAGATGGCGTGACTGCATTAGGCATTCACCTGTTTGAGATTCCAGTTTAGTGCACAGGAAGTTACAAGAAAAATGGATTATTGGCAGGATCAACAAGGTATTTTCTCTGTATTTGCAGAAAATGTACTTGGCCAGAAAAAAAGTAAATGAACACAGCCACCACATCCAAGGACTCAACCTGAAGAAAATACATTTTTGACTGGAGTTCATCTTTCATTATCTGCTCGTCATACCTGGTCAGTTTAATAGTTTTCCTGAAGTCATTACTGATTGCAGCTTTGTATCCACCTTTCCTCAATAAGGAATCAATAGTTTGTATGTGGTCCCAACCTGCAACAAAACATAAAAGCCAGTGTTTGTGGGGTATGTAGGTCTTGGCATACTTTAAAGGTTTTATCTGGTTTAAAAGTATATGCTAGGCAAAAACCTTTTCTAGTTTGGGTCAACATGTGGAAATATAACGTGTCAAGTTTTTACCCTCACTTCTCGTCACTAAACTAAGAAAGAAGCATGTAACTGGCATATCTGACAGATGTTTTAGCCTTCTACTACTCTTTCACACTGGGGCGGGGGTAAAGCGATATACGGCTGCAAGAGAGGCACTTTTACCCCGCCCCCCCCAGCAGCCGAGAAAGGGTTAAAACCACTGCTGCTGAGGCACGTTGCCGGCGGTATAGCCGCAGTGCTCCATTGATTTCAATGGGCAGGAGCGGTATACACACCGCTCCAAAGATGCTGCTAGTAGGACTTTTACAATCCTGCTGGCGCACCGCTCAAGTGTGAAAACCCTCTGGGCTTTCACACTAGACAGACAGCAGCGGCTATTTCAGGTCAATTTGCAGGTACTATTTTTAACGTTCTAGCGCCTGCAAAGCGACCCAGTGTGAAAGGGGTCCAATAGAGTCTATGGAGGTTATTTACTAAAGGCAAATCTACTTTGCACTACAAGTACAAAACTACAAGTGAAAAGTGCACTTGGAAGTGCAATCGCTGTAGATCCGAGGACGACATGCAAGGAAAATAAAAACGCATTTTAGCTTGCACATGATTGAATAAAATCAGAGCTTCCCCTCATTTCAGATCTACCCCCTCAGATTTACATCAACTGCACTTCCAGTGCAAATTCAAGTGCACTTTGCACTAGTAGTTTGCATTTGTAGTGCAAAGTGAATTAGCCTTTTGTAAATAACCCCCTATGTCTGCTGTTGGAGAGATATCCTCAAAGAAAGGTAAATCCAACAGCCATGGATAGGAGTAAAAACCATGACAGGGGTTCTACACCCTCCCCAATTTTATTGCAAATATTTGAGGAAATTGTGCATATTCTGCAAGAGGAGACCCCAATACACTTATCTATAGATCTTACACTATATATATCCGAAGCACAATATATGGGCTCATCTACAGCGGCCCAAACTGCTTTTCCAAGTACTTAAACCATTCACCAAAAGAACTATAGAGGCCCTGGGATTGACTGCTCTTCCAATAAATATATATACACACACACACAATCTGACAAATATCTCCAACTACCTTGTGTCTTGTTACTGTGCTCAGTCTTGCGCCATGGTGCACGACCTGTGATATGAAATGGTCTTCCACAACCTTACCTTAGTAGCAAGTTGCTCCTCACCAAGCTTTAAACCTCCTACACAGCTGTGTTTCAACGACCATTTCAAAACTACATATGAAATTGATGATTATTAGCACCTGCTTGGTATAATTGGTTAATCATAAAAAACTCTAATCCTACAAAATCCCTGACTTTGGGCAAGTAAGTGCAAGAAATGGACTACTAAAAAGGGGTAGTCACACCAAATATTGATTTGATTAAAAATAGTCTGTTCAATCATTTTGTAAATTGGTAAAAAGAAAGGATTTAAAATATATTATATCTCATTATACAGTATTCCTTCACACCAGCCTAAAACTTTCGCACAGTAATGTATGTATTTGACTGTATAATGGCCATGACATAGTAGTGTGTACTTGGCAAAAAATGTTGCCAGTGGAATTGAACCATCATACATAATGGCCAGTAGAGCTTGCAGGCACAGCAGGTTGCAAGTCAATTTTTTTTTTTAGATATATACAAAAATTTCAAAAACGTGTCAACTAGAAATGCTAGTCTAGTGGAAGCAATGCATTCTTTTGCACATTGATGGCATTTTCTTCCATAAACGGCTATGCCATAATACAGTACAGTTTTCATTAAACAAATTCAAAACCATCAGTAATCTAAACCTCATTCACACCAGGTGGCATTTTTGTGCTCTGTACAGGGTGGCCTGCTCATTTCAATAAGCTGCCCGACACTTGACAAAGCAGCTCAAGTATCTGAGTTTTGATGCGTCTGCTGAGTTTTTTCACATGCTAGCTGCATTTGGGGTGCCATTAACTATGAATGTTACTGCAATCGTGACATGCTTTTTTGTACACATGAATGCGCACTTTTTACGCTACTGTAGAAAGAATGCAGTCTGAGGTGGATTAAACTAAAATCTTGACCATGTATCCTTGCATGTTACAATGAACCGTTTTAAGCCTCGTACACACAGACTTCCATCGGACAAATCCATGGATTTTTGTCCGAAGAACGTTGTCCTTAAACTTGGTATGCATACAGACGCGGAACATTTTCAGCCAACAAACACGAACGTAATGACGTACTGTGTGGTTTTTCAGCTCTATAGAGTCACCCTTTGGGCAACTTCTGCTAATGTTGTCTTATGGTTAGCATTGCTTCTGAGCATGCGTGTTTGTACTTTGGATTTTAGTCTGACAGATTTGTGTACACACAATTGGATGATCTGACCCAACACATTTGTTGGACAATTTGAGAGCATGCACACCCAACATTTGTCGTAAATTCTGACAATTGTCGGAATATCCGATCGTGTGTACGGGCCTTTAGATCGACTGACCCTTGAATGTGAAACTTTGGCTAAATTCAAACACACACAATAACACTGCGGGAGGCATTTGCTGATTTGGGGGGGGGGGGGGGGGGGGGGATGTAGCAATTTTCTTTATTTTCACCTATGGTGGAAGAAAAGAAAATTGAATCTATGGGTTGCTTAAGACTGGACAGAAGTCAAGGCCTGTAAATGCTGCATGCCAGAGGCCAAAGAGCTCCCTGGGTACACAGTAGAATATTCATAATATAATATAATAGAATTGTCTGTACCAAAACCAGGGAAAAGTTGATACTAGCGCTATCCAGGACAGTACTGGTGAAGGGGGTTAGAAAACATCAATTCTTTAGCCAAAGGTTAAATGACTGACACGGATAAGTCTACTCAATCCATAGTCACTACAGAGCAGGGAAAACCAAGTACAAACAGATGAATGTACATGATGAACTGAACAAGAAGATGCTATAGACTACTTACAAACTGAGAAAGAGTCCAAGAAAGTTCAAACAGTATTAAACCCAAAAATGTATTATACGACAGCTTACCAATCCTTAGATGTGGTGGCTGTATCAGTTTTTTTCTTTGACCTTTTCCCCGTTTTCACCTGTTGAACTGGCCAGTAACATACCTCCTGTATTGGTGGAGACAACTCTGGATGAAGGAGCACAGGAGGCACAGAAGATAGCAGAATTGTCAGTCTGGGGGGGGGTAGTGTTAAATGTATTAGCAGATTTAGATTACATTAACAAAATTAAAGCCAAACGCCAGCTCACAATTTATAATTCGTTTTTGGGAAGAATTTCTGGCATTGAGGATTAAAACCGTGCAGGTCCAGCCTCCCAACTGGGGCAGCCAAGTTTCAGAAGTCAGATATTGCAGAAGAGGCACACTCGCTCTTGCAGGCATACAATAAAAATGGGACAATCCGAGTACAAAAGTTTCTCCAGAACCAAAAAAGTAAACTATAGCCATTCTTATAGAAGTTGTATGCTCTGCTTGGCTTTGGAGCAGCCTGACCAGTCTGCTCACCAGAGTATCCAGCATGGGATCTTATAAATTCACAAACCCAGTCAACACTTTCACTTGTTGAGCCTGTCCTATATGAGCACTGGTCTTGCCCCAAGGGGATATCTCCTCCAAAGCATTTTGCCCAACAGTATCCCAAGTGCGCACTTCTTGTGGTAGATCCCATACTCTCATGCTCTCAAGAAGGATAATCCTGTGTTTAAAGATCCAGCAGACAAGAGGTTAGAGGCACTCTAAATCACGCTTCTCCCTGGCAGTTCCCATCATGCAACCTGCCGGTTTCACTGCCGTCTGACCCAAACATATGGACATGGCCTTGGTACCTTAAGTATGCCTCTAGTGTAATGTCTAGTGTCAACTGAAATTTCCTGGTGCAGTCATCTTCTCCAGCCAAGTTCATAGGAGCCCATGGCTTAAATGCTCGTCGTTAGATGAGCTCAAAACGCATTGAGAAGTTACCTTTACATAGCGAACACTTGTTTGGTCCCACCTTGGACAAACATCAAAGTTACAGGCACAGGTACTCTCCTCCCCCAAAAGGAGCAGGCTATTGCCTCCTTAAGCAGGTCTTTCACTCCTGATGTTAGGAAGCTGTCCTTTCATCTCTCTTCCAACAGCAAGTCTAAGACAGGAACTTTTGTAAAAAGACATGGCCCTCCAAGCCAGCCAGGCAATGGGGAGCTCCCCAGTAATCCGAGTGTGGGAGGAAGTTTGTCAGTCTTACTGGTTTTCTAGTCCCAACAAATCCCAAACTTGTGGGTTCAGTGTACTATCCTGGGGCCCGGAGTCCCAGCTGTAGAGTCACAGTGCCTCTACCCGGCTTCACACTTTAAAACATGGCCCATACATAGCCTCTTCATGGGTGGGTCTCCTGAACGCTGCACAATAGGTTTTGTGCTTTGACCCAAATTTTATTTTCCTGCTTCCTACAGTGAAATGATTTCAGAGTGTATTCAAAATTCTTTACATTCTCAAAGCCCAAAGTAGTAGTTTTACATTCTGCACCTTAAAGTTCTCAAATTGTTCTACGGGTAAAAAAAGTATTGCGTAGAGAATGGCAGGCTAGTCATTTCCCTTCCATTTTTTTGGGGCCTCCCTATACATGAGGTATGCGTACCTACACATTCCCATTTTTGCACAAAAACATGTAGTGAGTGACCAGCATAATCAGTTTGTACCCCTTCTATCTGATCTATGGGCATTCGAGTTTTCACCAAGGTGCTTGCCTTTATTTTGGCTCGCCTCTGCTCAATGCTTGAAAGATTCATATTGTGGGGCATCTGGAAGATCTTTTGCTGAAGAATCGGTAATCCCGTTACTGACAGCCAACAACAACTCTGCAGAGTTTTGGGTGGATCCGAATTCTGTGGAAGTTATTGTAGGACTAAACAAGTTGGAGTTTATGGACTTCGATAAGCCATATCCAAGATTTTACTACCCCGAGACAAATCTTTGTCAGTCTGTGCCTAAATTAGGTTATTGGGTCTCATGGTTGCCACCTTAGACCACTTTAGACCATTGCAGAGCAACATTCTGGTAGCGTGGGTCAGACTCTCGCTTGTGTCTGTGGAACCATCCCATGCATCCGACTTCCGGGGGCCAGACTTTAGCATGGTGGGTTTACAACCCAGTGCTGGAGTCAAGGGAAGATTTTTTTTTCTCCACAATCATGAAAGATTCTCATGATTGCCAGTTTGTCGGTCTGGGGGGCAGCCCTCAACACCCTCTTGGTGCAGGGGACATGGTCATAAAAGAAAGTCTTTCCATCAACATTCTGGAACCCGTGGGCGATTACATTGTCCCTTCTAGACTAGATTCCTCTTCTGTAAGGACACCCAATGATCATCTAGTTGGATAATGCCATGCCTGGGGTATAAATCAATCATCCATCAAGAAGGCATCAGGAATCATGCAGTTCTCTTTGGCAGAACCTCACATTCCATTCCAGTCTACCATTCACATTAAAAAGGCAAAGAAAATTGGACAGCGGACTCGGTCAACATCTAGATCTGGGGCAATGGGCCCACCCATCTCAAGGACTTGCCATCAGTTTCGCCCAATATATGCATTTCCACTCCAAGATTCTTCTTTGCAAGCTTAAGACAGATTGCTTTCTGTTGATTTTCATTGCCCCAAGAGGACCGGGTGCTCAGACGTCCGGCAGATGCTTTGTGGGTACTTCTGGATTATCCAGACCTCTAGTCCCAAGAGTCAGTGTTAAAACCACCCATTCAAAGCTATTAGGGATATTCCCTTGTCTGATCTTTCATGCAAGGTGGCCTTTATTGCAGCTATAACCTCTGTGGGTACAGTGTCTGAAGTAGCAGCCTTATCCTAGAAGTCGTCTTAGTTTTGTACGTGGACAAAAATGTCTTGAGGCGCAAGGTGGTCTCCACGTTATGGTCCATTTCTCTACACTGGTTGAATGTTGTGCTTGCTGTGAGTTTACCTCTCCATTGCTGGATTCTATTCAGAAGTCAGATGCCCTCTTTGTGCCTCAGGGCTCATGGAATCCACCTACATCTTGTTCCACCATTGTGATTTATCATCAAAACCTATAGTTTTAAGCATAGGGTTGCTCATTTCCAGCATTGGGACACTCTACTTGACCCGTTTGTGTCTGAAGAGCCTTTAAGCATTCGATTCTCAGATTGACAAGGCTGCCACTTGGGCTTCTGTTCATGCAATTGTTACATTTTACCAGGTGAATGTTCAGGCCCCCTCTGATTTGGACATAACGTGAAACTCAGTCGTTCTAAGTTTTTAAGCCTTTTTGAACAGCTTTGTTATGTAGACCTGCCGACATTGTTTTTCATGCTGCCCACCCCTCAAGCTGGACTGCTTTTTGATCTCCCATTAGTAAAGATGTTTTCTTTTCAACCCAGCGATCTGACGTTGGTACAGCAATCTCCCTAGCTGAGCTGTTGTGTTCTGACAGTGAAATGGCCTCTGCGCCAGAACACGTCAATCAGCGCTCTAAGCGCCAATTGGTTGCTGGCTTTCCAGCATGCTTGTATGACAGAAGCTGGCCTAACAGCTGGCTTCTGTCAGGGCGGCTGCCATACACAGGCCAAATGTCAGACGTTTTTATAGAACCGCCTGGCATTCAGCCTGTGTACAGGGCTTAAGGCTATCTGTTCAGTACTGTATGATCAGAAAATAAACATTTACCCCATCAGTAAAATCTTTCTGGAGTACAGTAGAGGACTCTCTCCTCTTATGACCTTTTATGCCTGCTACAAAACAGAGGCTAGCCAGGAGTGGGGGGGAGATAGATATATATAGATATATAGATATATAGATATACACACACACACCCCACAGTGTCTAGTCAACAAAAGGCAGGTGCATATAACCCAACTGTTTCAATTTAAAGAGGCCCATGTTCTTTACTGTACTACAAGAAACTGATTTAAATTGGCAAGTTAAAAAAAAAAAAAAAAAAAAAAAAAAATCAATCCTATTTTCGCCCTTTTTGTAGACTATTTTTGGAGTAACCGGTATATTAGATACTTCATCTCCCTCTGTGTATGACCTACAATGCTTCTTTACCTAGTGCTTCATTAAACTGCATAGTTAAACCACCTTAACACCAGCATGTTTAATCTTTTTTTTATTGTGGAAACAAGATCACCTTGGTGCATCTACTTTCTAAAACAAGAGTAATTTTGGGGGTGTTTATACGGTCCTGACATTTTTAGTTGGTGTGCCTTATAACAAAGAGAAAACAGTTTCTTTAAAACATTAAAGGCCCCTTTCACATGTACAGATCCTGTGTGTATCCGCTTGATCAGCAGGGACCGCCCTGTCAGATCTCCGCTCTCCCCTATCCGCTCTGCAGACGGATGGAAAAATAGGATTTTCCTCCGTCTGCCGAACCGGAGGATTGCGGACACCGATGACATCGGGTGTCAATGGATGTTTATCCGCGAACACCCGCTATCTCATAGGGATTAATGTATGTCCCTTTTTCAGCACTAAAAATGGTCTGGCAGTGAATGGGGTATATACGCAAGTATGAATAAAAATAAAGTATACATACATATACATTCTTGCTACAGCAGTATTTTATCTCCCCCCCCCCTTATCTTAATATAGATATGTCATCTCAGATATATTGTGAACAGTACGCTCTCCATGCTGGATGCAACTCATTTATCAAGGGTGCTAGCTGCAACTTCTTACATACAGAGCACCACTAGAGGGATAATTTGCAGATCTGTATAAAGAACACCATCATGGAAATATGGTACAGCAAGCGAGCCCCAAGAATGTATACCAATATCTTCTGCAAATCGTGGGGAGCACACATTATTGAAGCTATTTGACCAACATATACCTGTAATCAGGCTTTTAGGCAAGTTGTAATATGTTTTGTTTTCAGAACTAGTCAAGCAAGGGCATCTAAAAATTATAGTTTGAATCCAAGTTCAGTACAACTAAGCAAGAATATATACTATAAGGTTCATGCCATTACCTTTACAATCTAACCACCTCTCCGTTTGCATCCGATTTAATTACCAAATTGCCTGACATCTGGGCTACACTCTGCCAAGCTGCCATTTTCCCTGCCAAATGAAAGCATTTGTGGCCATTTTGGGCACTCTTGGTGAACAGAGTGCAATCAGGTGGGTGGACGTAGGCTCAAACATAAGATATTAAAGGCTTTTCTAGAGTTGCACTATATCAGACACACAGATGAGTTTTTTCTGGATGACATAATGTGCATCTTGTAGTATCCGCTACTAGGCAGGGTTTTTACAAATCTAAATGGTTGACAGCCTCCCTTAAAACAATTACTAGCCTTACAGTGGAAGCAAACTACTGCATTTTAAAAACAGAAAACATTGACAAAATAATTCAAATTTAAGATAGAAGCCTTACAATTATCTGATCCACCATCTGACATCAATGCAAGGTCACATATTGTATTTCTGGTTTGTATGCAATTTGTGTTTTTTTGTTTTGTTTTTTTAACTCTTTAACCAATTGTTATGAAATAAAGTACATCAATGACCTTGCTCCTTTGCAACCTCCGGTAAGTACGTGGCGGTTCTTTTGGATCCTTTTTCATTGATGAATTCTATTCTAATGCCATGTACACCCACCTGAAAGAAACCGGTAGTTTGGTTAGTACATTGCAGCAGAGATAATATAACAATTATTCTAGAGCTGCGTGGAAGGTCAAAGAATTTTGGCCCTTTATTTCCTTTGCTTGTCCTTTGGAAGTTAATGCTGCAAAATAAAAAAGGAGTTTATATGTTAAACTGGAGGTACAAAGATTGCAAAGCTGAATTGTCTGCAAAAAAAAGTGATTGAGAAGTGATGTGCTACACTCTGGGGGGGGGGGGGGTTTAAATGCTCATCTTGATCTAGTGTACCATTAAAAAAGGCACAGACTTGCCTCCAATGATCTTTAATGTGGGCAGGCCCCTTGTGTCCTCACTTACAATGCTGAACTGATGAGGACATTAGGGTGCCTACAACTTTTTGCAGAGCACCAAAGTAAAACTGCATTTAAAAAAAAAAAAAAAAAAAAAAAAAAAGCACCCTAAACAAAAATTTAGTTCAGCTTTAAATCATGTATGATGCTCAGTAACAATGGAGGTAACCGAGGACAAGCAAAAAATTTCAGAAAATTAAGTCTATCGCTTTGTTTTGTACCTCACACTATACTGTACATATAGTGGTCTTTAATCTAACAGATAAAGCCCTGCTTCATTTGAATGTCTGATACAAAACAAAATGTACTAAATCAGAAATAGGCATTACACCAAGAAAGAACAAAAGCATAACATGGTAGACTTTTTATACCATTCAGGAATACATGAAGACAAACTTCCTAAACTTTTTTGCACAATATTACTTGCTATACTAGAGAAAAAATTTTTTTTGTCAAACTTGTTTGACTTTCAATGTTTTTCAGATATCCATTTTAGCCTGCGGCGCCTTCTTTAACCACTTAACCCCCAGACCATACCACACTGCGTCGCTTAAACTGACAATTGCGCGGTCGTGTGACGTGGCTCCCAAACAAAATTGGCGTCCTTTTTTTGGGACCATTGGCATTTTTATAGCGATCAGTGCTATAAAAATGCATTGATTACTATAAAAATGCCACTGGCGGGGAAGTGGTTAACACTAGGGGGCAGGGAAGGGGTTAAGTATGTTCCCTTGGTGTTCTAATTGAAGGGGGGGTGGACTGACATGGGGAAATGACTGATCGCTGTTCATACATTGTATGAACAGACGGTCAGGCATTTCTCCCCTGACAGGACCGGGAGCTGTGCGCTTACACACACAGCTCTGTAACGAGCGATCGCGGGTGCCCGGCGGTGATCGCACGCGCGTCGGATCAGGGACCAGCGGCGGTGCGTGCCTCCGGCAGCGCGCACGCGCCACTAGTGGCCGCTTTGCGAGCCGACGTAGATCTACGTGCTCTCAAGCAGGGGAGCCGACCTGCCGCCATATAACTGCAGCGGCTGGTCGGCAAGTAGTTAAATCCCCTGCACATGAGGTTACACTATGGTAGTGCTCACAGACGGAGGTCAAGCTGTATGGAAGTTGGGCTGGAGCAGTAAGGGTCAATGGAAACAATCTGTGCAAGCTCTGGAACACCTACCAAATAGATGGTTTGGTGGCCTAAAAAAAAGTGACATTTCCACAATTGTAAAACTAAAGTGTAACTCCAAGTGTAACGATTTTCCACTTTACTGAAAATAGGCACCACTTCAACACCAAGGCCCCTTTCACACGATCGGACTGTTCAGGTCCGCTTGTCAGTTTTGTCGGCGGACCTGAACGGCCACTCCATGCAATCCTATGGAGCGTCGGATGTCAGCGGACACATGTCCACTGACATCCGATAAAATCAGACTTCTGGTTATTCATGGCGGATCGGATGAGATCTGATGAAATAGGACATGCTGTCAGTTTTTATCAGATCTCTCTATAGGAGACCGCAGCGCTGCACAAGCCCCTACCCACGCAGAGAGTGACTTCTCTGCCGGCTCAGTGGAGAGATCTCCCATTGAGCTGGCGTACTCCATAGCGACGGAGTCCGTCTCGTGTGAAAGAGGCCTAAACCTATAAAAAAATAAAAATAAAATAAAAAAAAGATTATGCGAGTATGGATAAAAATATATGACTAAAACATATCTGAGGGCATGTACTTTTGAGGTTATTTTACAAGTCTGCAGAAAAGCGTTTACAACAAAAATAAATAAAAGCCATTTATTAATTTGAAAGCATATATATGTAATCTCTCTTGTGAAAGTGCATTTTTTCTGAAAGTACTTTTCCTTTTGTTTGCTTCTAGATTTCTTTATGTGTACAGGTGATCTGTTACCTACTTAGGGTTGGGTGTGCTTATTAATTGGCTTTCACCCACCATTGGTTAACAGTGGTCACATGTGTTTTTACAAGAATCATACATTTTAGTGTGTTTTAATCACATATCAGCCATGACTAAGCACTGAAATATTGTGAAACGCGTCGGCTGTCCCTTTTTGCTGTGTTTGGTGATGCATGCCCATTTTTACTAATAGACAACTTTTGAAGTTTCCTTGGAGTGCGGCTGTCCATCTTTTTTGAAACTCTACACTGTATAGTAATAGGAGCAAAAGCCACCCTAAACAGAACATGCACAACATGTTCACTAAATCACCTCCAGTTACAAACATTTGACTTTTATCCATGCAAAACACAATACAACTTAAAATCGGAGTTGCAGCCTTTTTTATGCTTATTAAAAGTTAGCAGCTACAAAAAGTGTAGCTGCTGGCTTTTAATAGACACTTACCTGCTCCATTGTCCAGTGACGCGCCCACCCGGAGCGTCATTCATCTCACCCCCCCCCCCCCTCTCCGCTGGTGCCTCCATTTAGACTGTGGGCACCAGGCCATGACAACTTTCGGCTTCACGGCCAAGCACTCACTGCGCATGCGCGAGCCACGCTCTAGGAGTGGACAGGCGATCGCCTACAGGGAGGGGCCACCTAAGGCAATATGACGAGTCACCCAAGCAGTCCCTGGGTGGAAGGGGGACAGGAAGTCCCACTCCTAACGAATCCCCCACTCCCCCCCTAAAAAAATTATGTGGCATGCAAGGGGGCGAGGAGTGGTTTAAGCGAAAGTTCCACTTTGGGTGGAACTACGCTTTAACCAATCTTTTTCTTCAACACAGGAGGAACATACAGTACAGTATTCTTACTACAGAACAGTACAGCAATATGAGCTATTGCTCATATTTTGATCATTATGTGAATAAATGGTTGTGGAATGAATTCTGATGTTCCATTTCTTATGGCGATATATTTGATACAAGAGTGCTTTGGATTGCAAGCATGCTTCTGGAACAAATTATGCTCACAGACCAAGGTATTACTGTATAGCAAAGCTCAACGGGTTAATAATTCAATAGCATTAGTTAGTAAACACCAGAGTTGTATTTAACAGACCGATATTCCTGGAATGCTGACAGCTTACTTTAGAATTTGAGAGATAGAGAGTACATGGACACAACAAAGACAAGACATTTGAGAAAGCACATAACTTTCAACTCTGTAGGATGAAACCTTATGGCATAAATGATAGAGCTGACTAGAGCTGCACGATCAATCATCAAGAATCGTTAGCCAAGGTTATCAGCGGTGTACCCCAAGGTTCAGTGCTGGGACCCTTACTTTTTAATATATTTATAAATGATATTGGGTCCGAGATCAAATGTAACATTCCTGTCTTTGCAGATGACACCAAGCTATGCAGTGGAATAACGACCTTGCAGGAGGTTTCCAATTTACAAGCCGACCTCAATGACTTGTCTAATTGGGCGACTAAGTGGCAGATGAGGTTTAATTAGGGTTGTCCCGATACCACTTTTTTAGGACCGAGTACAAGTACCGATACTTTTTTTCAAGTACTCGCCGATACAGGGACACATTTAAAAAAAAAAGTATCGGTAACGGAATGACCCGTGACACCCAAAGACTTTGTGAGGATGGAGGATACTCCTGTGTCAGCGTCACTGATAACTCTTGGGTCTGAGTCCACTCTGTGCCCTTTGGGCATGGGGTGGCAAGTGAATCATAATTCATGTATTACATTAGATGGGACATCACTGATCGTTCGTATTGCAGGATTTTGAGACACTGCAAGATGTTGGAACCAACCAGTCAATAGTGACTCATCTCTCTGTGAAGACGTTAAATAAGTGTTAAATAAGGCTAGCTTTTGAAAGGCCTTTAATTGTGTGATAACACTGTCTAAAACCTATTGATGCTCAGAGGTGTGAATAGGTGTCAAGCTCCATGCAGAGACGAAACGTCTGCCTAGGAAACTCAGTGTGTGATGGGTTTGTTTGTTTTGTTGTTATTAATTAAGGAATGTTTAGTAATTGGCCTTAGTGTGTGATTAGGGGGGTGGAGTTCTCATTGTTGCTTTAATGCCTTGTACTGTAAAAAAAAAGCTGAGAAGAAACCATTAAAGTATCATTACATTTGGAACAAGTACAGAGCTGCGTCTCGTCTTGATTCTGGGCAAAATGGGATCGGGTCCTGTCGGTTGGAGTGTCGATAAGCTGTCGTGACTGGGATGGAAGGTCGTAAACAGTGGTGACGTTACAGTCCCCATATGCAGCCATGTCCCCCCACATATCCAGCCATGTCCCCCCACATATCCAGCCATGTCCCCCCACATATCCAGCCATGTCCCCCCACATATCCAGCCATGTCCCCCCACATACCTAGATGCCGCCGCCGCCCCCTGCATGGTTAATCAGCGCGCAAGGAACATTACAGCTTTCATTTGAATAGCTGTAGTGTTCCCCGCTGCGACACTCCCCCTTGCTCGGGATTGGACAGATCACCCGAGCAAGGGGGAGTGTCTATACGCGGCGCAGCGGGAAACACTACAGCTATTCAAATGAAAGCTGTAATGTTCCCCGCACGCTGCTTAACCAGGCGGCGGCGTTGTTGCGGTATGCGGCGGGGGGGGGCGAGTATCGGATGAGGCATCGGGGGCATTTGCGGGAGTACAAGTACTCCCGCAAATACTCGGTATCGGGACAACCCTAGGTTTAATGTTGATAAATGTAAAGTTATGCACTTAAGGACTAAGAATATGCATGCATCATACATGCTAGGGGGGGGGGGGGGGAGTACAACTGGGGGGATCTGTAGTGGAGAAGAATCTGGGGGTTTTTAGTTGATCATAAGCTCAATAATGGCATGCAATGCCAAACTGCGGTTTCCAAAGCGAGCAAAGTCCTTTCTTGTATAGAGGAGGTATGGACAGAGATATCATTTTGCCCCTGTACAAATCATTAGTAAGACCTCATCTGGAATATGCAGTTCAGTTTTGGGCACCAGTTCTCAAAAAGGATATCGGGGAACTAGAGAAAGTGAAGAGAAGGGCAACCAAACTGATAAGAGGCATGGAGGAGCTGAGCTATGAGCAAAGATTAGAACTAAATCTATTCTCTCTTGAGAAGAGGAGAATTAGGGGGGATATGATCAACATGTACAAATATATAAGAGGTCCATACAGTGAACTTGGTGTTGAGTTATTCACTTTACGGTCAACACTGAGGACAAGGGGGCACTCTTTACATCTAGAGGAAAAGAGATTTCACCTCCAAATACGGAAAGGTTTTTTCACAGTAAGAGGTTCTGGCCAGCTCAGTAGATTGCTTTAAGAAAGGCCTGGATACTTTCCTAAATGTACAGAATATAAAACCGAGTACTAAGATTTGTAGGTAAAGTTGATCCAGGGTAAATCCGATTGCCTCTCGGGGGGGGGGGGGGGGGGGGGGGAATCAGGAAGGATTTTTTTCCCCTGCTGTAGCAAATTGGATCTCATGCTCTGCTGGGGTTTTTTGCCTTCCTCTGGATCAACTGTGGGTATGGAGTTGGGTGTATGGGATTGTAGTGTGTTTTTTATTTTGTTTGTTTATTTTTATGTGGTTGAACTGGATGGACTTGTGTCTTTTTTCAACCCGACTATGTAACTATGTTATCACGATCTTTTTCCATTGCAATTCTTGACACAGGGTTTCACTATCTTTGACATGAAAATAATTTTCTCTCTGCACTTTGGTATGCAAAGAATTTCCTGTCTGCTCTCAGCCAAAAGTTAAAGTCTGGGCAACCTGCCAAGTTTTGAAAACATTCTTTATCAGTGGAAACATTGTATCATATTGACTTGTACATCAAAGGAATAAACTTCTGTATGTAAATTAGGAACGTTTAACCCAGGTATCGACAAATCCCGGGCGCCAGGTAGCCATGGCGACTAGAAATAGTGTCCTGGCGACTTGGCTTGGAAGGTTTTTTTGTGAGCTGGCGCCATCTGGTGGTGGCCGTTGGTATTACAAGTTAAGCATTACAAGTTAAACAGCAATTCTAATGTCATTTTTCACTATTTTCACTGCCATCTTTTTCCCTCTAATTAGAACCCCCAAACATTTTATGTATTTTTTATCCTAACACCCTAGAGAATAAAATGGCAATCGTTGCAATACTCTGTCACGCCGTATTTGCACAGCGGTCTTACAAGCACAGTTTTTTTGGGAAAAAATTACACTTTTTAATTAAAAAAAAATAAGACAACGGTAAAGTTATCCCCATTTTTTTTTAATATTATGAGAGATAATGTTACACCGAGTAAATTCATACCCAACATGTCACGCTTCAAAATTGCGTTTGAACACCGTTTACATATGCGGGCGCTGCTCACGTATGTGTTCGCTTCTGCGCGCAAGCTCGTCGGGACGGGGTGCGTTTTCTGGCTCCTAACTTTTTTAGCTGGCTCCTAGATTCCAAGCAAATTTGTCAACCCCTGGTTTAACCACTTAAACACCAAACTTTTCTGACAGCTCTTTTCAAGTTAAAATCATTTTTTTTTTGCTAGAAAATTACTTGGAACCCCCAAACATATAATTTTTTAGTAGAGACCCTAGAGAATAAAATGGCGGTTGCTGCAAAATTTTATGTTGCACTGTATTTGCGCAGCAGTCTTTTTAAATGCAATTTTTTGGGAAACACTTTAATGCATTTTAAAAAAAACTAGCCAGTAAAGTTAGCCCATTTTTTTTTTATAAATGTAAAAGATTTTACGCCGAGAGAATCGTGATATTCATTCTAAGCAAAAAAAAATCATGATTCTCATTTTGGCCAGAATCGTGCAGCTCTAGAGCTGACCCATTCACAGTGATCAAATGACCCACAAGCCAGTTTACATGACATGCATATCCATTATCCAGGGAATTAATGGCAAAATCATCATTACTGTCTTATAAGCCAATAGTAGTAGACAGAACAAACCTACTGTACATTAATCCTTACCGCTGTAACAATTAAGATGAACAGCGTGTCTAATAAACTCATCAGAACATTCAATGTTTTAGTATGCAGACTGTTTTCCTAATCCAACTTAATGTAAAAACTGTTGTGCAATCTTTCCACGTGAGGCCACCCTAAACAGAATGTACAACATAACATTGTTCACTAAATCGCCTCTAGTTACAAACATTTGACCTTTAGCCATGCAACACACAATACAACTGAACTTACACCAAAGCATAGCCACCCCTACTGGACAGGATGTGTCACAACAGATAATACATTCATTACTTAAACGCAGGGTGCCAAAAACAGGGTGGGGTTTTAAAAAAAAAAAAAAAACACACCACACACGATTTTTTAAATTTAAATTAGATCTTTATCAAATTTATTTTAATGAAAAGCGTTTGGGGTAAATATCTATCCGAAGATAGTTTTCTATTTAAAATACATGAATTTAGTTCATTCCGGATGAAATTGAGTTTTGTGTAGCATGAGGCTGTATATTGCACAATATTTACATTTTTGGTAAAAAACTAATTTTAATAAATCCAAGCTCCGCAAGCTGAGATGACATGCACTGCATTGATGCATTCACACAATTTCACAGTAACCATGAGATAAAACAAGGTTCAGGAATAATTCTTTATCCCATTGCTTTGCAAATCTGTAAACCTATGTACACTACAAACTGTATGATTGTTTGAAGAGAAATGCACCTGTACCAGGCTCTACAAGTGGGGAGGAAGGGGAAAACAGTAAAAATGAAAGCGAAACCTCCTAACCAACTTATAAACCTTGTGATCTTTCTGTACATACCTTGGAGTGCTTAATTCCTCCCTTATGGAGCAAAATGGCAGCAGGCCGTAAAAGGAGATCCAGTATGGGAATATTTACTAACCTGAAAGCTTATTATTCTAAAGATGAAATCTTTATTTTGTTTTCAAATATTAAAAACTACCAGCAAGAATGAGTCTTTACATTTAAAAAGGAGCATCTGTCATTTATAGGGGTGCAACAGATCAAAAACCTTGCGGTTCGGATCGTTCCTTGGGTCAGAGTCATGGATCGGATAATTTTTCGGACCACCACCATATATAGTCCCCACTGTAATGTCCACATCTACCCCACTGTAATATCCACATCTCCGCCAGCGCGCCGCTTTGGGGAGCTCACCTAGGCCGCTGCTCAGGAGCTAGGCCGAAGCCGCTGCCTTTCCTATGGCCACAATCCGTGGATTGCAAGGTGTGCCGATCCGAACACGGCGACCCGTTCGTATCATGGATCAATGACGATCCGTTGCACCCCGTCATTTCAGATCCACGATGGCAGCTCCTGTTAGCGGGCATCCACTCACCTGCTGCCACCATGTCCCTCACCTTGTTGTCTAACTGCTGCATTACCAGCCCTTCTATTAATGTAATTAGGACTGTCGGTGAGTCAACAGCAGGAGAGAGATGACAGTTGCTCTTTTAAAATCAACTTGATTTTAAATCTTCATTTTTAATCAAGCCTTTTTACTAGTATTTAAATCATGGATTAAAAATAGACTCGATATAACAGATCCACCTGTAGCAAAGCCCCGCCTCCCACTCGGTTCATTGGCTCACTGGCTGTGATTTACAGCCAATGAGGAAAGGGAGTCCCGGGACAGCCAAGGCTCACATGCAGATCGATGGACCGAGAGGGGGCCTCAGGTGTGTATTAGAGGGGCTGTGGAGGGGGGAGCAGCACATTAAAAAAAAAAAAAAAAACCCTTCAGCCTTTACAGCCACCTTAAAGTGGTTGTAAACCCACTATTTTGACTTTTACTTACAGGTAAGCCTATAACAAGGCTTACCTGTAGGTAAGGAGAATATCTCCTAAACCTACACGTTTAGGAGATATTCCCCTCGCAATGCAAAAAAAAAAAAAAAAAAAAACAGTTTATGCGGTTTACAACCGCTTTAAGGGTGGGTGTCATAACAGCTTAACCACCTATTTTTCTAGCCAAACCACAAGTACATATCTGGCAGATGCACCAATACATAGTAGCGGAGGTTGAAAAAAAAGACAAGTCCAACCTATGTGTGATTATAGGTCAGTAGTACATTGTACAGTTGTGGCCAAAAGTTTTGGGAATGACACAAATTAGTTTTCACAAAGTTTGCTGATAAACTGCTTTTAGATCTTTGTTTCCGTTGTTTTTGTGATGTAGTGAAAATTACACGCACTTCATACGTTTCAAAGGCTTTTATCGACAATTACATGACATTTATGCAAAGAGTCAGTATTTGCAGTGTTGGCCCTTCTTTTTCAGGACCTCTGCAATTCGACTGGGCATGCTCTCAATCAACTTCTGGGCCAATTCCTGACTGATAGCAACCCATTCTTTCATAATCACTTCTTGGACTTTGTCAGAATTAATGGGTTTTTGTTTGTCCACCCGCCTCTTGAGGATGGACCACAAGTTCTCAATGGGATTAAGATCTGGGGAGTTTCCAGGCCATGGACACAAAATGTCAACTTTTGGTCCCCGAGCCACTTTTGCCTTATGGCACGGTGCTCCATCGTGCTGGAAAATGCATTGTTCTTCACCAAACTGTTGTTGGATTGTTGGAAGAAGTTGCTGTTGGAGGATGTTTTGGTACCATTCTTTATTCATGGCTGTTTTTGGGCAAAATTGTGAGTGAGCCCACTCCCTTGGATGAGAAGCAACCCCACACATGAATGGTCTCAGGATGCTTTACTGTTGGCATGACACAGGACTGATGGTAGCACTCACCTTTTCTTCTCCGGACAAGCCTTTTACCTGAAGCCCCAATCGGAAAGAGGCTTCATCGGAGAATATGACTTTGCCCCAGTCCTCAGCAGTCCATTCACCATATTTTCTGCAGAAGATCAGTCTGTCTCTGATGTTTTTTTGGAGAGAAGTGGCTTCTTTGCTGCCCTTCTTGACACCAGGCCATCTTCCAAAAGTCTTCGCCTCACTGTGCGTGCAGATGCGCTCACACCTGCCTGCTTCCATTCCTGAGCAAGCTCTGCACTGGTGGCACTCCGATCCCGCAGCTAAATACTCTTTAGGAGACGGTCCTGGCACTTGGTGGACTTTCTTGGGCACCCTGAAGCCTTCTTCACAAATCCAGTGGAAAAAAAAAATTATGGGATCAAGTAAAATTTTCATGGCAAAGAGAAACTTTGCAATTAATTGCAATTCGTCTGATCACTCTTCATAACATTCTGGAGTATATGCAATTTCCCATCTCAAAAACTGAGGCAGCAGACTTTGTAGAAATTAGTATTTGTGTCATTCTCAAAAGTTTTGGCCATGGCTGTATATCCCTGTATGTTGTGGTCGTTCAGGTGCTTTTTTAATAGTTTTTTAAAGCCATCGATGCTCCCCGCTGAAACCACCACCTCTGAAAGGAAATTCCACATCCTTGCCGCTCTTGCAGTAAAGAACCCTCTATGCAGTTTAAGGTTAAACCTCTTTTCTTCTAATGTTAATGAGTGGCCACGCGTCTTGACCACTGAACTCCCGGACCATATTGCTGGTCAAAGACCAGAGCACTTTTTGCGATTCGGCACTGCGTCGCTTTAACTGACAATTGCGGTTGTGCGACGTGGCTCCCAAGCAAATTTGGCGTCTTTTCCCACAAATAGAGCTTTCTTTTGGTGGTATTTGATAACCTCTGCGGTTTTTAGTTTTTGCGCTATAAAACAAAAATAGAGCGACAATTTGGAAAAAAATATAATTTTTTACTTTTTGCTAGAATATCCTCCAAAAATATATTAAAAAAAATTGTTTCCTCAAGTTTAGGCCGATATGTATGCTACATTTTTTTTTTTTTTTTTTTTACTAAAAATATCGCAATAAGCGTTTATTGATTGGTTTGTGCAAAAGTTATAGCGTTTACAAAATAGGGGGTAGTTTTAATGGAATTTTTATTATTTTTTTTTACTAGTAATGGCGGCGATCAGCCATTTTTTTCGGTACAGCGACATTATGGCGGACACTTCACACATTTTTGGGACCATTGGCATTTTTATAGCGATCAGTGCTAAAAAAAATGCATTGGATTACTATAAAAATGCCACTGGCAGGGAAGGGGTTAACACTAGGGGGCAGGGAAGGGGTTAAGTATGTTCCATGGGTGTGTTCTAACTGTGGGGGGGGGTGGACTAACTTGGGGAAATGACTGATCGCTGTTCATACATTATATGAACAGACGGTCAGGCATTTCTCCCCTGACAGGACCGGGAGCTGTGTGTTTACACACACAGCTGCCGGTCCCCGCTCTGTAACGAGCGATCGCGGGTGCCCGGCGGTGATCGTGCCCGCCGGGCACGGGAGTCGGGAGCAAGCGTGCCCCTATTGGCTGCTGGGCGAGGCGACGTATAGCTACGTCCTCTCGCCCAGCAGAGCCGACCTGCCGCCCTATAACTGCAGCGGCTGGTCGGCAAGCAGTTAAACTCCATTCTGCAAAAAAGTTTTATCCCTATTGTGGGGTCATCAGTATAGTATTCGTACATTGAACTTATATCCCCTTTCAAGAGTCTTGTCTCCAGAGAGATCAAGTTCAGTGCTCACAACCTTTCTTCATAACCAATATCCTCCAGACCCTTTATTAGCTTTGGTGTCCTTTGTACTCGCTAATTTCCAGTACATCGTTCTAGAGGACTGGTGCCCCAAACTGGAAAGCATAATCCAGGTGAGGCCGGACCAGAGTATTGTAGAGTGGGAGAATTATTGCTTTATCTCTGGAGTCTATCCTTTTTAGTGCATGCCAATATTATGTTGCTTTGTTAGCAGCAGCTGCCATTGCCGAGCCCATCTACTAGGACCCCCGCATCCTTTTCCATCCTAGATTCCCCCCAGAGGTTCACCCCCAAGTGAGTAGATTGCATTCAAATTTTTGCCACCCAAAATGCATTTTACATTTTTCCACATTAAACCTCATTTGCCATGTAGCTGCCCACCCCATTAATTTGTTTAGTTCTTCTTGCAAGGTTTCCACATCCTGCAGAGAAGTTATTGCCCAATCAATGCAAGACTTCCATTTCATAAGAGACATTAAAATTCATTATCCACGCTAATAAGAAAATAGCAGATGTTACATAGATGCATGCATTTTTCATGGTATTCCTCGTCGTCTTACAGTGCAGGTTCACACTTGTGCTATGCGGGAACACTGCGAAACCACTGCAGGTTCCCGCATCACACGGCAGCTCACACTGCCGTATGCAAACTGTGGGGTGCGTCAATACATTGTTAATGACCCCCCCCTATTTTAGATCGCATATGGCACTGTGAACTGACCGTTTGGACATGAATTGGATCGCATGGGTGTGAACATCCATGCAATCCGATTCTGGTGCGAACCTAAAAAGGGTGCTGTGCGAGTAGAGTCCGAATGCGATGCCAGCCATACTATCAGTAGTGCAAATCACATGCGATCTTGCACCACACAGCAGCGTGAACCGTCACTAAAGCTGAATTGTTGCATGTGTGTTGTAGTGCTCACATGTAGATGTTAAAGGGCCTATATACTTTATTTCCTTTAAACATCAAACTGCTGTGAAGCATAGATGTAAACCAGGAAAAGAATGAGACCTCTGATGAGTTTTGCTGCATCAAAAGAGCCAAGTGTAAAAAAAGCCCTCAAGGGGACAGTCAGCTGAGTCAGTAATGCGAGCATAAACTTCCATGGCCAAGCAAATTATATAGTGGCAGGGGGCGATTGGAGGCAGGGCAGAGGGTGGGGATGGAGACAGGGGCTGTTGGTGGCACCACAGGGGGGAGATTGGAGGCAGGGGGGAGATTGGAGGCAGGGGGGGGGGTGACTAAATAATTTGCCCTTATTATATCGAAAATAACAAAAATGTTTTTTTTGCCTTAATATCTACCTTAAATCACATTGCTATTTGCCTAGCGTACTTGTTTGTAGCCTAAATACTGAAATTCGCACCTAAAAATGTAATTTAGTAACTTTTGTAAAATGCCAGTAAATTTCGGGTGTTGCGCCAGTAAATTTCAATCTGGTAGGTTGGCAACACTGATCTGCACTCAGGACACTTCCAGGAGTTTTGGATGCATGTGTTCCCTGCCACATTCTGATTCTTTCCTCTGAAATCCTGCGTCACTGCAGGACTCAACATTAACATGGGGGTCAGGAAAGACTCAGCATACGACTGGGGACAGAGGCATCTGACATTCCTGGAATCAAAGTACCAAGGTGATTTCCTGAGGCTACAGCAATGAAACAAAGGAGAGGCAGGAGAAATGGGTTACCAAAAAGGTGAGTTTATGTTGTCATCTATTACAGAAGATTTCTTCGATTTGGCACAGCAAAAAAAAAAACTGGCACAGCATTGGCATGGAGTTTACACACTACTTTGCAGAATAAAAGAAAAACAAAATACACAAACAACTTCCCAAATAAGCCTACAAACGATTGTGTTAGACTGCGTGCTGCTTAGTGGGGCAGAAGCGGATTAAATATATAAATAAAGATTCACTCAGCTCCATAGCCAGGCAATTTAAATACTGATTCGCTCATCTCTACTCTTGAATATAAAGCAACTGACAAATCTGTTGACTAACACTGCAAAAACAGCTTGCTCAGCTTTTCTTACCTCCCAGTCCAAGTAATCACATACATCTTCAAAGTTTGTAAGCAGAGACACTGAGCAGAATAGCCGTGGCAGCTCATCCCTCGTCATTGGGGGAAAACGGCTATCTTTAAGGGCACTGAAATGATCAAGAAAAAATATTCTTTAAATAACCACAGCCAAATTAAAAAGAAAAATACATAAAATGAGCTGTAGAAAGTAGCAATTGTAACTCAATAGAAGGTACCTATGGGAGAGTTGCTGACGAGCAGACACTTTCAATCGTAACATATTATCTATATCAGTTGTCTCCAAACTGTGGCCCGAGGACTGGATGTGGCCCTTTACTTGCCTTTGTCCGGCCCTTGTGGCACCATAGCTTTCATTGACGCCAAACAGTGATGCACTATATCCTCCCACCAATTCCAATAATAGTGTATAATTTCCCCCCACTGACACCAACAATGGTGCACTGTTCCAGCCACTAATACCAGTGATGGGACAATATTCCTCCTGACCACATTTTAAATCCCATGGACCACCAAGCCCGAGACATTGTGGGCTTCAATCCATGCTGTGGCATGGTCTACACACATTGACTACAGTCCAGTCCTCCCAAAATCTGAAAGGCAAGAAACTGGCCATTTGTTTAGGAAGTTTGGAGACACCCGATTTAGATAATGCATAAGAACCGGAGTAAAACTGACTGGCTGCTGCGCATGTATTCTTGCTACAGTTCAATTAAACTGACCTCTGTGCCCAATCACAGAATCTGAAGGCACAATTTTGTGCACGTCTAACAGAGGTGCAGCTAAAGGTCACAAGCATTCTGTTAAATCAGATACATCTCAATCTGGTGGCTACCTTTTCATCCTCCATGAGCATACAATAAACCTATAAGCTCAATATGCCAAGTAACAGTAGTAAATGTAACACGAAAGAAAGAAAACTGGATTACACTTGCTGTTAAATTTCTTTGAGTTCACTTCAGGACAAGAAAGACTGTAGCGTTATACTGTCGCCAACAGGAAAAATTGACACTGGCTTTCAATATCCCTGCCAACAACTGCCTAGTCTTAAAGCAAAGCCATCCAAAAGCAATCCAGAGAGGTATGCAACATAAGGCTATGTCTAGGTCTGGACCCAGAAACTTCAACTCCTTACTCTGTTTCAGTGACAATTTATGAAGTTTCAGGATCCATGTGAACAAATACATTTTCTGGAAAGTCAAAGCCACTTTGGCTGTCTGCCCATGCCAACTGTTGCCAAAATGGGAGGCTGTCCAAGGAACCAAGGAAGACAGCGAGCAAAAATCCAGTTTTAAGACCTGGCATACCTCCTTCTGCACCCATGTAAATGCAATTTGTCTAAACAGCTTCAATGGTTAACAAATTTCCCTTACTCCTCGTGGTGCATTATTTTGCTGGGGAAGGGGCAAACTTTGAAAGTAAGACCTTGCAGGTGAACTGAAAAACTAGCTTGGAGGGCCCAGCAGAAGTGGAGACTACGCATAGAAAACTTGGTTCTGCATGTCAGAAATCAGAAATGGAAATGAAGGCAAAGCAAAAAAAATAAAAAAATGATTGAGATTATTTAGATAGAGATATAAAGTATTCACAATAGATGCACCGATTTTTTTTAGTACATGATGCCAATTACCGATACCTAAAGAAAAGAAAGGAGGGCGCACCGACCTTGTGCATTACCACTTAAAATTTTATTAAAAAACAGAATAAAAAAAGTGAGTAGGACCATTGCTTTTTTATTCTGTTAGTAAAATTATAAGTGGTAATGCACAAGGTCGGTGCGCCCTCCTTTCTTTTCTGTTTTAGCCATATGAACACCCTTTGTTCTGTGGAGGGCTGCAAGACTTCAGACTTCGCCGTTAGACTATACTGCTGTACCCGGTTTGGCGAAACACCAGAGCTCAGGAGGCTTTTTGTGTTATAATTACCGATACCTACCACAGCAGCTTTGTTCATTTTCAGCTGTTGGCAGTGGCACAAAGCATTAACCACTTAAGGACATACGTCGGCAGAATGGCACGGCCGGGCACAAAGACGTACTTGTACGTCACCTTTAAGTGCCCAGCCATGGGTCCTAAGGTCCGGGACCCGATCGCAGCCGGAGTCCCTTGATCGGTCACAGGAGCTGAAGAACGGGGAGAGGTGTGTGTAAACACACCTTCCCCGTTCTTCACAGTGTCACTGATCGTCTGTTCCCTGATATAGGGAAAGATGATCAGTGACGTCACAAGTCCAGTCCCGCCCCCTACAGTTAGAAACACACAAGGTAATTTTTTATAGCACTTTTTGCTGTGAAAATGACAAATGGTCCCAAAAGTGTCAAAATTGTCCGATGTGTCCTCCATAATGTCAGTCACGGAAAAAAAAAAAAAAAAAAAAACGCTGTTCGCCACCATTGGTTGTAAAAAAAATAAATAAAAAAAAATAAAAAAAGATTAATAAAAATGCCATAAAAATATCCCCTATCTTGTAAACGCTATAAATTGTGCGCAAACCAATCGCTTATTGCGATTTTTTACCAAAAATAGGTAGAAGAATACGTATCGGCTTAAACTGAGGGAAAAAAACGTTTTTATATTTTTTTGGGGGATATTTATTATAGCAAAAAGTAAAAAATATTGCATTTTTTTTTTTTAAAACGCCGCTCTATTTTTGTTTATAGCGCAAAAACTAAAAACCGCAGAGGTGATCAAATACCACCAAAAGAAAGCTCTATTTGTGGGGAAAAAAAGGACACCAATTTTATTTGGGAGCCACATCGCACGACCGCGCAATTGTCAGTTAAAGCGACGCAGTGCCGAATCGCAAAAATGGGCCTTTAACCACTTAAGACCCGGGCCAATATGTAGGTAAAGTATTTACAAATTAAAAGTTTTCACTATATGCTTTTTTTAAATGTGAAACGTGTAAATATATGTTAAAGTTTTGAATATTAACAAACAAAAGCAAACAAAAAAAAAAAGTTAGTTTATAAAAATAGAATTGAAAAAAAAAATTCAAAAAAACTCAGCAGGAAAAAGGAGTAAGGAGTTAGAGGCAGATTACAGTAATTTAAGTGCCAATAAGGGGTTAAACAGTGGTTTCTTTAAAACGGACTTCATCCCTTTGATCTGTGAATGAACAGAAAGATACAAAAAGTAACAAGGTTCCTTTTTATGTCAGACCCCTTTCACACTGGGGCGGTTTGCAGGCGCTATTGCGCTAAAAAATAGCGTTTGCAAACCGACCTGAAACAGCGGCTGCTGTTTCTTTAGTGTGAAAGCCCTGAGGGCTTTTACACTGGAGCAGTGTGCTAGCAGGACTGCTCCAAAAGTCCTGCTAGTCGCATCTTTGGAGCGGTGAAGGAGCGGTCTTTACCTCTCCTTCCAAATGAAAACAATGGGAAACCGCCGCTATACCGCCAGCAATGGGAAACCGCAACTTTTCCTGCCGGCAATGGACCCCTTTTCGACCACTAGTAGGTAGTAAAACCACACCGTTAGCAGCCGAATACCGTCGCAATTCCAACGGTAAAGTGCCGCTAAAAATAGCAGCACTTTACCGCCACTGCACCCCCCCCCCCAGTGTAAAGGGGCCTTAGTGTTTCAGCGCTGAGCAAGGTTGTGGATAAACATTGCCTGGCTGCTTTATGACAGAGCCAATTGCCGGACTTCAACCACTTCAGCCCCAGAAGAAAGTACCCCCTTTCTGACCAGGCCATTTTTTGCGATACAGCATGTTGTCACTTTAACTGACAATTGCGTGGTCGTGCTACGTTGTACCCAAACAAAACGTATATTTTTTTACTTCAAATCTAGCTTTCTTTTGGTGGTATTCGATTACCTCTGTGGTTTTTATTTTT
Organism: Rana temporaria; assembly: GCF_905171775.1. Lineage (NCBI taxonomy): Eukaryota > Metazoa > Chordata > Amphibia > Anura > Ranidae > Rana > Rana temporaria. The sequence continues at coordinate 89,128,322 of NC_053497.1, read as the reverse complement.
TGCACTATAAACAAGAATATATATTTTTTTTAAAAAACAATATTTTACATTTTCTATAATCAATATCCCCCCAAAAAAAACATCAGTTTAGATGGATATTCAAATATTAACAGCGCTGGCGGAATAAGTGCTAAAAATGCAGTTAAAAAAAATGTGTGGTGAACGGTTTATGAAATGGGTGTCGCCAACCAGATTAAAAAAATACCAGTGCTGTCCAAAATGAATGTGCTACCATATAACACAATATACATAAATATATTATAATAAAACTGTTGATAAAGTGCTGAGTGCTTCCAATAATGGTGGATATTAGTAAGTGCAGGCGTCCACCTCGATGGTCGCCCATCTTATGGCCCCACCCACCAGAAATTAGCTTTACAGTCTGTAAAAGGAATATTCTGAGGGTTTTCAGATTCCAGAGATGATTCCACAGATCTCAGCAAAAGTGAGGGTAATAAAACATGACGAGTTTGATGCCCTCACTTTTGCTGAGATCTGTGGCATCATCTCTGAAATCTGATTACCCTCAATCAGAATATTACTTTTACAGAGACCGTAAAGCTAATTTCTGGTGAGTGGGGAGACCATCGAGGTGGACACCTGCACTTACTAATATCCACCATCATCGGAAGCACTTTATAAACAGAAAATATATATAAATAATATTTGTGTAGATTGTGTTATATGGTAGCACATTGGGTCACTAAAGGAATTTTTTTTTTTTTTTTAGCTAAATAGCTTCCTCTACCTTACTGCAGTCCTGGTTTCATGTCCTCATTGTTTGCTTTTGCTCTGATGTTGCTGTAATTTCTCTGTTCTGGACACTTCCTGGTTGTCTGTTTCCTGATCACCACAGTACTGGGAGATTTCTCACTGTAGTGACTTTTAAAGGAGGTGTGATTACTGTGTGTCTAAAATCCCTCAGCACCAATCCAGTTTCGTTTAACAATCCATCACTGCCCTCTATTGGCTCTCTGGCTCTGTACATCAGAGAACCAGGAAACAGCAAAAACTAAACTAAACTTCAGGCACATTATATGATTGGTTTTTATCTATTTTTAATTTTTAAAAGGAACCAGTTAACTATAATGTCTCTGTAAACAGTCATTTCAGCAAAAAAAAAAAAAATTTCCTTTAGTGACCCTTTCATTTTGAACAGCACTGGTATTTTTAATCTGGTTGGCGACACCCATTTCATGAACAGTTCACCACACAATTTTTTTTAATTGCATTGTTAGCACTTATTCCACCAGAGCTGTAAATATTTGAATATCCATCTTTTAAAGGTGTTGGTACCTTTGTTATAGCAGCTGCAATCCTATTTTTTTAATATCTAAATTTTATTCCATCAAGCGCAAGTTTTAGATTGTTTGTATACCTTCATCAAGCCAATATGTATTCTACATTTTATTTTATTTTTAAATAAGGATTTTACGGTGAGTACACAAATTCTTATCTGAAGTTCATGGACGGACAGCTCCAATAATCTTCACAGTAGGGTTTTTCGTCCGTCTTTTAGGAGAGGACTAGGCAGACATGTTAAATGGTTAAAAAAAAAAAAAAAAAAAATCATGTAATACAGCAAAGCCGAACAGCACCGACCAGGAGGCGGGCCCTCTGGTCATAACCCCTCACTCTGCAGTCACCAGCTTAGTTTGTCTAAAAGCAGTACAAACTTAAAAATGAGGGGTGGGTGCCATGTCCGTCCATGAACTTCAGAGAAAGGATTTTACAGCGAGTACAAAAATCCTATTTTCTCTTTCGTTGACGGACACAGCTCTAATAATCTTGACAGTAGGGACGTCCCCAAGCAGTGTCAAAAAAACGAGGGGAGGGCACAGCAAGCAAACCAACTTCCACCCAAAAACAAACAGTGATCCTCAGAGGAGTTGCAACCTTAAACATCCGCCTGCCAAACTTTGCACCTGAAGCAAGCATCTGCAGATGCATGTACATCAACTAGGGTTGTCCCGATACCACTGAGAGTTTTTTTTCCCAAGTACTCGCCGATACTTTTCTTTTTAATGTCATGTGACAGTATTATTTTTTTTATTTTTTTACAGTGTTTTTTTTAGGGGGGGGCTAGTGGATTGTCAGTGTGTTTTTTTCTATTATCAACATTTTATTTTTAAAATTATTTATTGCAAAAAAAAAATTTTTTTTTTAATTAGCCCTGTTGGGGGGCTTTGGTGAGATGTCAGGGTTAAGTCTTAACAGACCTCTGACATCTCTCCTTTAAGACAGAGAAAGGGACTAGGGACACAGATTCCTCAGTCCCTTTCTCAGCTGCACTGGAAATGAATGGACAGGAGACAGGGCTCCTATCCATTCATAAACTGAAGCATCGTAAACACAGTTTACAATGCTCAGTCATATGAATGGACAGAGTCAGTGATCACTGACTGTTCATTCAGAAAAGGTAGGAGCCGGATTTAGAGGCTCCTACCGCCGCTCTTCATCCTGACAGAGGGGGCGGAGGAAGACACGGAAGGGGGACACAGATCACGGGGGGGGCGTCATGGAGGGGAGAGCAAAACAGAGGACGGCAGCGGCACGGAGGGGGGGGGGGAGAACAGAGCAGAGGACGGCAGCGGCACGGGGGGGGGGGACAGAGCAGAGGACGGCAGCGGCACGGGGGGGGGGGGGAGAACAGAGCAGAGGACGGCAGCGGCACAGGGGGGGGAGAACAGAGCAGAGGACGGCAGCAGCACGGGGGGGGGAGAACAGAGCAGAGGACGGCAGCGGCACGGGGGGGGGGGGGGGAGAGCAGAGGACGGCAGCGGCACGGAGGGGGGAGTCAGGTATCGGTAAAGTATCTGAGCATTTTCCCCGAGTACAAGTACTCGGGGAAATACTAGTATTGGTATCGGGACAACCCTAAAATCAACCTTGTAAAATTTTGTGAAGGTGTAAACAGACAACCAGGTTACCGCCTTACACACCTGTGAGACAGACGCTTGATATCGGAAGGCCCAGAAAGCACCCTTTGCCCTGGTTGAATGCGTCGTAAGAGGAAAAGGAGGCGCCGCCCCTGTAGGGCATAGGCCCGAATCACAATCCGTCTGATCCACCAAGAAATGGTGGCTGACGAGACTGCCAGACCCTTCTTTGAACCAGTCACCGATACAGCAAGTCTGACCTCCGGAACGGAGCCGTAGCAGAGAGATATACTCGCAGGGCTCTGACAACATCCAAGGAATGTAGAGCAACCTTTTCTGGATGTGACGGCCGAGGACACAGGGATGGAAGCACTATGTCATTAAGATGGAAGGCCGAAACAACTGTAGAAGAAAAGGCTGCGGGCATAACGCTGCCTTATCCTTGTGGAGGATCAAGTAGGGGGACTTGCAAGACAAGGCCGCCAATTCAGAAACCCTCCTGACTGATGTAATGGCCAACAGAAAGGCCACCTTTTGAGAGAGTGTCAAAAAAGAGGAATCTCTCTGATGTTCATATATCAGCCAATACTGACCCCACAGAGTTACCAACGCATCCGCCAAGGGATCTTTTGACCTGGCCACAAATCTCAATACCTTCCGATTGAGTCGAGAAGCCAGGAGATCCATGTCTCCGTCAAAGCAGCTGAAACACATCCGGGTGTAGTGACCATTCTCCTTGGTCCAACATCTGGCAACTTGGGTAGTCTGCTTGGCAGTTTTCTACATCCGGAATGTATACGGCCGATATGCTCCGCTCTGCCCACAAAAGTATGTGAGCGACCTCCAATGCTGCAGCCGAGCTTCTTGTTCCTCCTTGGTGGTTGACATACGCCACCGCCGTGGCATTGTCTGACTGGATCCTGACTGGATGTCCCTGAAGCCTCAAAGTGGAGAGGCACAGGCTGATCGCCCGAAGTTCCAACACATTGATCGGTAGATGGGATTTCTCCTGCGTCCATCGACCCTGTGTTCACAGAACACTCCAGACGCCCCCTCCCCCCCCCCACCCAGCTGTTCAGGCTGGCGTCCGTCGTGATCACCGTCCAGTGAAGGGGAAGGAATGACTTTCCAAACTGAAGGGCCAGAGACCTTAGCCACCATACCAGGGAAGCTAGTTGACTCACCCAGATTTGACAATCTGGGGACAACGGAGACTTGTCCCATTTGGACAGGATTTTCTTCTGCAAGACACGAGTGTGGAATTGAGCATATGGTGCCGCCTCGAAAGTGGCCACCATGAGCCCCAGGACTCGCATGCAGAAGCGCAGTGTCGACCACCTGCGGGATGCCAGTAGCCTCACCACCAACCGAAGAGTTTGCAACTTCTCCAAGGGGAGGTAAACTCTCGCCTCTGAGGAGTCCAGAACTAACCCTAGATACTCCAATCGCTGAGTCGGCACAAACACAGACTTTTGTAGGTTCACTACCCAACCGAACTCCTGAAGAGTCTGACTGGCGATCGCCACATCCTCCTCCAAGTCTGAGCCCAAAGCAGCTCTGATCAGGAGGTCATCCAAGTAGCCCACGAAAGCGATTCCTCACTGTCTCACCAAGGCCAGAGCAAGCACCTTTGTAAAAACCCTTGGTGCTGATGCCAGACCGAAAGGGAGAGTCACGAATTGGTAGTGGCTGTCCCCTACTGCAAATCGCAGAAATTTCTGGTTCTTGGAATATATGGGAATATTGCAAGTATGCATCTTCACGCAGGGCTGTAGTCATAGGGAGGGGGTGAGTACATTCTGCTTTCCACCATGCAAAACCGCTCAGATGCTGGTGGAAGGCAAGAAGAGGAGTGACAGGAAATGGCATTTTCAAACCTGGATTATTGTATTTTGGAGGTCAAAGGGAAAAACGAGGTAAGTGATATTTAAATGCTCTAGCTTACAGCAATCAATTGATCCAATAAAAAAAAACTAACCTTTAGTGTTCCTTTAACCACTTGAATACAGGGCATTTTCTTTTTTTCCCCCAAATACTATATCTATATATATATATCTATATATATATCTATCTATATATATCTATCTATATATATCTATCTATATATATCTATCTATATATATCTATCTATATATATCTATCTATATATATCTATCTATATATATCTATCTATCTATATCTATCTATCTATATCTATCTATCTATATCTATCTATATATATCTATCTATATATATCTATCTATATATATCTATCTATATATATCTATCTATATATATCTATCTATATATATCTATCTATATATATATCTCTATATATATATCTCTATATATATATCTCTATATATATATCTCTATATATATATCTCTATATATATCTATATATATCTATATATATCTATATCTCTATATCTCTATATATACAGTGAGGAAAATAAGTATTTGAACACCCTGCTATTTTGCAAGTTCTCCCACTTGGAAATCATGGAGGGGTCTGAAATTGTCATCGTAGGTGCATGTCCACTGTGAGAGACATAATCAAATTTTTTTTTTCCAGAAATCACAATTTATGATTTTTTAACTATTTATTTGTATGATACAGCTGCAAATAAGTATTTGAACACCTGTCTATCAGCTAGAATTCTGACCCTCAAAGACCTGTTAGTCTGCCTTTAAAATGTCCACCGCCACTCCATTTATTATCCTAAATTAGATGCACCTGTTTGAGGTCATTAGCTGCATAAAGACACCTGTCCACCCCATACAATCAGTAATAATCCAACTACTAACATGGCCAAGACCAAAGAGCTGTCCAAAGACACTAGAGACAAAATTGTACACCTCCACAAGGCTGGAAAGGGCTACGGGGAAATTGCCAAGCAGCTTGGTGAAAAAAGGTCCACTGTTGGAGCAATCATTAGAAAATGGAAGAAGCTAAACATGACTGTCAATCTCCCTCGGACTGGGGCTCCATGCAAAATCTCACCTCGTGGGGGTCTCAATGATCCTAAGAAAGGTGAGAAATCAGCCCAGGACTACACGGGAGGAGCTGGTCAATGACCTGAAAAGAGCTGGGACCACCGTTTCCAAGGTTACTGTTGGTAATACACCAAGACGTCATGGTTTGAAATCATGCATGGCACGGAAGGTTCCCCTGCTTAAACCAGCACATGTCAAGGCCCGTCTTAAGTTTGCCAATGACCATTTGGATGATCCAGAGGAGTCATGGGAGAAAGTCATGTGGTCAGATGAGACCAAAATAGAACTTTTTGGTCATAATTCCACTAACCGTGTTTGGAGGAAGAATGATGAGTACCATCCCAAGAACACCATCCCTACTGTGAAGCATGGGGGTGGTAGCATCATGCTTTGGGGGTGTTTTTCTGCACATGGGACAGGGCGACTGCACTGTATTAAGGAGAGGATGACCGGGGCCATGTATTGCAAGATTTTGGGCAACAACCTCCTTCCCTCAGTTAGAGCTTTGAAGATGGGTCGAGGCTGGGTCTTCCAACATGACAATGACCCGAAGCACACAGCCAGGATAACCAAGGAGTGGCTCTGTAAGAAGCATATCAAGGTTCTGGCGTGGCCTAGCCAGTCTCCAGACCTAAACCCAATAGAGAATCTTTGGAGGGAGCTCAAACTCCGTGTTTCTCAGCGACAGCCCAGAAACCTCACTGATCTAGAGAAGATCTGTGTGGAGGAGTGGGCCAAAATACCTCCTCCAGTGTGTGCAAACCTGGTGAAAAACTACAAGAAACGTTTGACCTCTGTAATTGCAAACAAAGGCTACTGTACCAAATATTAACATTGATTTTCTCAGGTGTTCAAATACTTATTTGCAGCTGTATCATACAAATAAATAGTTAAAAAAATCATACATTGTGATTTATGGATTTTTTTTTTGATTATGTCTCTCACAGTGGACATGCACCTACGATAAAAATTTCAGACCCCTCCATGATTTCCAAGTGGGAGAACTTGCAAAATAGCAGGGTGTTCAAAAACTTATTTTCATCACTGTATGTATATGTATATGTATATGTATATGTATATGTATATATGTATATATGTATATATGTATATATGTATATATGTATATATGTATATATGTATATATGTATATATGTATATATATATATATGTATATATGTATATATATATATATATATATATATATATATATACCTTTATCTGACCTTCATGAATTAAGCAGGATCAAACCTTCAGAAGCAATAAACCTATTTCACTGTCTCCATACCTCCACATACTTTTGTTGGTTTTGTGTTGAAAGTGTAAGATCTTCCATCTTATTTATCTCTTCCACTTTATGAAGCCAACCTCCAACTGTAGGAGGTAGCGTATTTTTCCACTTAAGTGGAATACATGCTTTGGCCGCATTTACTAAATGTCGTAAGATAGATTGCTTATATTTAACAGGTATATTTATAACATGTAGTAAAAAAAAAAAAAAAAAAAAAAAGGCTGGGTCCTCCGGTATCCTGTAAATTTTTGCCTAATGTTCCGTACCTCCTTCCGGTAATATGTTATTCTTGGGCACGACCAAAAAAATATGTAACATCGTACCTCTCTCCTCCATACATCTCCGGCACCAGTCTGATATTTTCGGATAAAATGTATGTAGTCTGTGGGGTATAGTACCATCTTGTTAGTATTTTAAGTCATCTCCTGAATCTTCGTACATATAGACGATTTCAGCGAGAAAGCGATCATATTTTGTCTTTGGCTAGTTGTAAACTTACAGTCCATCTCTCTCTCTCCCATTTCTCTATAAATTTAGTTCCGGAGGGGAAAATCAATAAAGTGTACATTTTTGAGAGTGTTTGTGTCAAAGTCCCCTCCTTCGTGCAGTATTCTTCGAATATGGTTAATTGTCGTCTAAACCTCTCTGGTAACTTAAGTGTATAAAGGAAGTGGTGGAGCTGCAGAGCGTTCCAATAAGGTAAACAGAAGGGGCCCGCTGGTTCCATTAGGGCCGTTATGGATGGCCAACCGTCTGATGCTAGGAATTGTGATGCTCAAAAGCGATTCGTTTGTCAAAGATTGGAGAAGTGATGATCTCTCAAACCTGGAGGGAATACCGGATTCCAGAGGAGAGGCATCATTGGGGAGTGCATAGTCGAGAGAGAGGTTTTAATGATCACTTGTGAGCAAATTCGTATTGTAGGGCCTATCAGTGGGTGCCTCTTTAGGTCGGGTGATAGCTTATAACACCATGGTGCTCCTTTCAATAGAACATCAGTTTGCTCTTGTTCAATCCAAACCCAGAGTTTGTCTATTGAATGTTGGCTCCAGTCTGAGTCTCCCCATATGTACGGCCTGGTTAAGTACATCTGGAAATGCAATCCCTCCACTATGTTTAGGTCGAGATAATTGGAGTGCGTGGTCTCTTATGTGCCCATATAAATGTAATAAACAGGGAATGAACCTGTTTAAAGTATTGAGATGGTATCTTGATCGGCAGAGTTTGAAATATAGATACTTGGGTAGAATACTCATCTTTAAGAGATTGCATCTAGCAAACCACGAATGCAGATTGACCACAAGTCTCAAATTTGCGGATAAGATTCGGCAGTGAAACCACGGGGTTGGTGAGGGAGAAGAGCATATCAGCAAAAGCCTGAGATTTTGTTGCTCCTCTCCCACACCAACTCCGGTAATGTCTGGGTTCAGACGTATCCTACACAAAAAAGGCTCAAGGGAAAGAACAAAGTAAAGGGGATAGTGGACACCCCTGCCTCGTCCCGTTTGAGATGGAAAAAGGGTCTGATAAAACTCTGTTAACTTTGACCTGGGCCATCGGGTGTGAGTAAATCTTGGATATCCATTGCATCATATGTTCCCCCAGACCTATATGGCACAGGACTGCCATTAAAAATTTCCAATTAACTCGATCAAATGCCTTTTCCGCATCTATACTTATCACGCACAGAGTATGTGTCTCCTGTGTGACATGAATAAGGTTTAATACTTTAGTCGTATTATCACAAGCTTCTCTGGATGGAATGAATCCCACCTGGTCCAGGTGTATCATGGACTGTAAATGTTGCACAACTCGGGTAGCAATTATCTTCATAAATTTAAGGTCACAGTTCAAGAGTGATATAGGTCTATAGCTACTGAAGCAAGTGGGTTTCTTTCCTTCATTGAGAATTACAGTGACATGTGTTTTTAAAGCATCTCACGTGCATTACGTCACTAATTCTCAATGAAGGAAAGGAACCCACTTGCTGCAGTAGCTATAGACCTATATCACTCTTGAACTGTGACCTTAAATTATTTATGAAGATAATTGCTACCCGAATTGCGCAACATTTACAGTCCATGATACACCTGGACCAGGTGGGATTCATTCCAAACTTACTTTATTAAATAAATAGTTCCACCATGTAAGGGCCTATGGTTGGAAGAAATTACTGATAATACTGTATCGAGAAGCCGTCTGGGCCTTTACCTATTTCAGAGGTCTTAATTGCTTTCTGGAGTTCATCCAAAGTTATTGGCGCCTCTAAATTTTCTCTAACCTCTGGAGACAATTCGGGGAGTTGGGAAGAAGCAATATAGTTTTCTATTTGTATCCGAGTAGAAGATTGTTCTGGGAGGTTATATAGTGAAGAATAAAAATCTCAACCCCCTGTGTAATATGCTTAGGTAATCCCACTTTTTGACCTTGAGGTGTAATGATTTGGGGAATGTAGAAAGCAGTTTTTTGTTCTTTGACTGAGCGTGCCAACATTCTCCCACATTTATCTCCTGACTCATACTGCTCTATGGCATCGGGTGTATTACAGTTTTGCGCATAAGTTTTCATACCCTGGCAGAATTGATGCTTTTTCGGTCATTTTTCAGAGAATATGAATGATAAACAAAACATTTTTCACTCATGGTTAGAGTCGGTTCACACAGGGGCAACACAACTTCCAGCACGACTTTGGGAGGCAACTTGGACACGACTGGAGTATGAATCATCTGGCAACTTACAAGGCAACTTCAAGTTGCCTCTTGGACAGTACAAGGCAACTTCAAGTCACCTCCAGGACAGGAGGCTTTCCAGTGGCCAAACAACAATCAGCTCCGAGGGAGAGGGAGGGGTTTGCCTGAGAAACGTATGTTATCTTCCTGGAAAGTTGCTTCAGTTAAGACAGTGATCAGACTTCTGAGGCAATTTCCATTGAAATCAATGGGTACAAGTTGCCTACAAGTCGGATTGAAGTAGTACAGGAACCTTTTCTGAAGGTAGTGTACATTAAGACGGCTCCATTCACTTCCATTGATTTTCTCAACCTGATTTTCTCAACCGCGCGACTTGGGAAGACTTCAAGTCGGATCCCAGGTCACCCCTGTGTGAACCGGCTCTTAGTGTATGGCTGAAGCCATTAATTATCAATCAACTTTGTTTATGCTTTTTAAATCATAACATCCAGTGCTGCACTGACGATTCATGGGGAAAGCAAAAGAAATGTCAAAGGATCTGCGGGAAAAGGTAGTTTAACTATATAAAAAACAGGAAAGGGATATAAAAAAAGATATCCAAGAAATTGAGAACGCCAATCAGCAGTGCTCAAACTCTAATCAAGAAGTGGGAAATGAGGGTTCTGTTGAAACCAAACCACGGTCATGTAGACCAACTAAAATTTCAGCCACAACTGGCAGGAAAATGGTTCAGGATGCAAAGAAACACCCACAAATAACTCTGAAAACATGTGGTGGGGTCGTTTTAAGATGCAAGATAAGGAGGCACTTGAAGAAACATGGGCTGCATGGTCAAGTCGCCAGAAGAAAGCCATTACTACACAAACGCTGCAAAGTATCCCACTTACAATAATATGCCTAACCTCAAACCTTCTGGCACAAAATCATTTGGAGTGAAAAAGACTAAAATGTAGCTTTTTGGCCACAACCATAAAATGCTACATTTGGAGAGAAGTAAACAATGTCTATAATCAAAAAGGTACGTAGGTGGATCGCTGATGTTTTGGGGATGTGTGAGCTACAAATTTGGTCAAAATTGATGGCCAGATGAATGCAGTATGTTATCAAAAAATACTGGAGGAACATTTGCATATCAGCCAGGAAGCTGCGCATGGGACGTACTTGGACATTCCAACATAATGATCCAAAACAAGACCAAGTCGACCTGTCATTGGCTACAGCAGAATGAAGTGTAGGTTCTGGAGTGGCCATCTCAGTCTCCTGACCGCAATATCATTGAGCCACTCTGGGGAGATCTCAAAAAACGTGCAGTTCATGCAAGAGAGCCCAAGAATTTACAGGAATTGGAGGCTTTACCATCAGAGAAGATAAAGAGCCTCATCCACAAATACCAAAAAAGACTTCAAGCTGTCATGTTAAAGGGAGCAATACACGGTATTAAGTACTGGAGTACGTAAACTTTTGATCAGGGTCATTTGTTTCTGTTGTGATGATTTAACACAGTTAATTGATAAAAATGGCTTCAGCCAAACACTAATAACCATGAGTGAAAGAAAAGTTTGTTTTATATATCATTCATATTCTCTGAAAAATGGCCAAGAAATCAAATTCTGCCAGGGTATGTAAACTTATGAGCACAACTGTATATCACATAAGGCCTGATGTCTTTCCTGCCCTGAGGCAACTCTGAGGACAATCACATCCTCTACCATTGCTTCATCTGGCTCTCCTAGTCAGGGAGCTGAAATCTCAGAACCTGGAAGTGCTCACAGCTGAGTACTTCTGGTATAATTCTTTGAGAAATTAAGGAACGGCCCAACATTTCAAGTGTTGCTGCAAAGGGTCTGAATAATTATGCAAATTTAATATTTCAGTTTTTCCTTTTTCAAACTTTTTCAAGCATTTCTAAAATTCTGTTTTCACTTTGTCATTATGGGGTATGGAGTGTGGAGTGTGGATTAATGAGAAAAATTATTTTTTAACTACTGTAGTATCAGGCAGCAACATAACAAAACTGAAAGTGAAGGGGGTCTAAATACTTTATGAATGCACTATACAGTCTAAAAATTGGGGGGGGGGGGTTAGTGTCAGAAGCCCATCGGTTGCGATCTACCCGTTGACCGCTGGCAGGTGACTGGAAGATTTCAATCGGGTCCTGGCTTTCCGATCACAAGCAAAGTAGCGCAGGGAATCAATGAGCTCAAGCGTGTTAGTTTCCTGAGCTTTTCACCTGGGAAGCAGTGAAAGTCTATCCTAAGCGGCGGAGACATGCATTGCATCACGTAATTTGCATGCATGCAGCTGCCTTTGCTGCCTCGGATTTACTCTTGGCCAAGTTTGGGTTCTTGTGCACCAGAGTGTAGTGTGCCAATCCCCACTGCCCCCCCAATGCAAGGTGCTTGTCTGTGATATCATGTGGGATGGAGGAGACTGGATGGCAAGTAGGGACCAGTGTAGCACAAGTAGATCTTCCACTGCCCTACACACTACTTACATTGGCAAGAACTAGGAGAGCACAGTCAGGCTAGGATTAAGACCAACCAGGCCAGAAACTACTCAAGCAAGTCAACCTGCAGTTTAAGTGGTTCTGCCTTCATAATGGACTCCTGTATCAGTCTTTTGGGGGTAACCATTGGTTCCGTACCCCAGTGATCTTTGATGTTGTCCAGGTAGATCACTACTGAAAGGTTGCCTACCCCCTGGTCCAAGATCTTTATAGGATTTGATTTATACTAGGCATGTCTATAAAAGATGCCAATCATATGTACCCTGCAGGTTTTACCATACACATTAGTGTGGTAAAGGAGTGCACAAGGGCTGCATAGGAACCGCATATACAACTACTATTTTGCTGTACAAATCGACTGGGAAAAACACACACGAAAGTTTTCTGCACTAAGAAGGTTCCTGGTTCAGGCATGCTAGTTATACCTTGAAAGGTCAATGCAAACACTGGAAAAAGAATACTGTACATCACACAACTATATTGCAACAAAGTTTACAAAAAGCGTAACTTTAAATAAATGTTGCAAATACCTGGTAAGTGTGTACTCCCTGAGACCGGAATGCAGGTTCATGGCAGAAAAGGTTCCTATGCATCCACGCAATCTTTTGTCCCGTCCTATCTTCCATGTCACAAACAGGGGGCTTGCAAAAAAAAGCAAACATATATAAGAACACACACAGCCATTAGACAGTATAAAAAAGGCAATTTACTTGAAATTTTTTTTTTTTTTTTAAAGATATTTTTATTAGGTTTAAGACAAACCAACAAACAGAAAAACATAAAAAAAAAAAAAAAAAAAAACACACCAGACAACCTGGTCATAAACGTTAGGCAATACACTCAAACATAGAAAAATAAACTGACATCAGTGCAAAATATAAAGTAGGCACAGTGGTAAAAGGCTCAGGTATAATACCTGGATATAGCAAAAGCGGAGGTCAAGACATTAGAGATCCGTGAGGCACGGCCCATCAATGGTCAAGCAAGAGTAGTACAATCAGTGCTGGGAGAGGGTTAGCGGACTAGCCAACCATCTACCCCAAATTTTGTGGAAGGTTTTGTTCGGTTTCCGGAGTTCAAAAGTAAGTTTATACAGTGGGATAGCGTCATTATTAAGTTTTAACCAGAGGGATTTCAGAAAGGTCTGTGCGCCCTTCCAGGACAGTAAAATAGCTTTAACATAGAAGAAGAAGAGTATACGGAGCAGTCTCTTGGCATGTGATGATAGGTGTAATTCGCCAAAAATGCCCAATAGGCAGTTCTTGGGGTGGATTATGTTTAGGAGGCCTAGCGCCGATGAGATGAAAGCACCCACTTCTTCCCAATTTAATTGAAAGTTATTAAATGTTTGGTACATAATGCCTGACCTCAATGACTATAACCCACATTAAAACAGCTCTCGCAACACACACACACACACACACACACACACACACCTTAGCATTTGTAATGGGCCTCCATCCACTCCATAAAACACACTAAAAAAGCTCATGTACCAAAATGTTATCACTGAGCCATGGGCGGTTGGCTTTTTACTTTTTGGACACAATTTTCATACATTTTTGTCACACAACAGGGGCAAAAATAAATAAATAGCACCACGTTTGGGGTGCCTTTCCTTTAATAATGACACCGCAACCTTCCATTTGATGCGATTCTTAAATCTTAACCACTTAAGGACCGCCTCCTGCACATTTACGTCGGCAGAATGGCACAGCTGGGCACATGCACGTATAGGTACGTCCTGTGCTAGTACCCAGCCGTGGGTGCGCACCCCGAAGACCCGGTCGCCGCTGGAGTCCCGCGATCGGTCCCCGGAGCTGAAGAACGGGGAGAGCTGTGTGTAAAACACAGCTTCCGAGTTCTTCCCTATGGCGGCGTCATCCATCGTGTGATCCTTTAATAGGGGAGACATAATCGATGAGTTCACACCTACACACACACCATCAGCGCCCCCTTGTGGTTAACTCCCAAATTGCAATTGTCATTTTCACAGTAAACAATGCATTTTAAATGCATTTTTTGCTGTGAAAATAATGGTCCCAAAAATGTGTCAAAATTGACCGAAGTGTCCACCATAATGTCGTAGTCACGGAAAAAAAAAAAAAACGCTAATCGCCACCATTAGTAGTAAAAAATAAATAGATAAAAATGCAATAAAACTATCCCCTATTCTGTAAACACTATAAATTTTGCACAAACCAACCGATAAACTCTTATTGCGATTTTTTTTACCAAAAATAGGAATAATATGTATCGGCCTAAACTGAGGGAAAAAAAATATGTTTTATATATTTTTGGGGGATATAGCAAAAAGTAAATATTGAATTTTTTTCAAAATTGACGCTCTATTTTTGTTTATAGCGCAAAAAATTAAACCGCGGAGGTGATCAAATACCACCAAAAGAAAGCTCTATTTGTGGGGGGAAAAAAACGGACGCCAATTTTGTTTGAGAGCCACGTCGCACGACCGCGCAATTGTCTGTTAAAGCGACGCAGTGCCGAATCGCAAAACCTGGCCGGGTCCTTTAGCTGCCTAAAGGTCCGGGTCTTAAGTGGTTAAGCAGGCCATACACTGTCGAATTTCAAACAAATTTTCTTTTCAAAAAATCAGAAAGTTTCCGATTTTTGTGATCCGATTATGCCATCATTGATTTTTGAAATTCGGCCGACCAAACTTTCATGTTGCTGGGAATATTTTTTTCTCTCCGGGAATATTCTTTTCATGCGCATTTCTTTTTCTACTGCATTTCTCGCACAATTCCCCCATCATTGATCAGAAAATCGTTCGCTTTTTAAAAAATTTCCAACATGTCGGATTCCTCAAATTTGATTGCCGCACGAAAATCGGCTGTTGCTGCAGCCCACCAACGGTGCGAAATTCGTACGAAAATTCTTTGATACGATTTTGGAAAGAAAATTATTTTGAAATTCGAACCGTGTATGGCCGCCTTTAGACAGAATCTAGCCATTCTGCCCACGATTCCAAAACGCTCAGGTGTTAACGGGGCCTTACATCAGGTGACCACATTTAGTCCATTACACCCACTTGTCAATCTCTTTTCCAACTGCCAGTTGTTTCTCCCATCACTAATCTGTTGCATCGGCCCTAGTCTTTGATTTTCCTAGGAATATCTCCCGATTTTTCTCTTATGACCAAATTGTTAAACCATCCAGGATGTTTAGATGACCAAATTGTCCTAATTTTTCATACATCTACCTATCTCATACCTTTCTCTCACAATTGTCTTTAATGATCTAGCTTTTGGGACATATTTTTTCACATGAGGTAACCAGGACAATTATGAACCAAAAAGCCATGGTTGCAGGAAAGGAGTTTTCACTGTGTATGGTCAGCCTACAATTAGAGCAGAGAGAAAATGGCTGAAAGGGATGGACCATGAGGATTGGGAGGAGGGGGCTAGATGACACTTGATATAATTCAGCCTAAGAATTAGGATTTTATGCACCTATCTGCAGCTTCTAATGCGCACTGTATGGAACAGTGTGCAGGAAAATGAGACATCGCTTTCAGCACAGGAGAGGACTGCTCAAGTGTATAAGGATGGTTAGGAGAACATCAAACATATGTATAACAGAACAGCCTTTAATCCATGAATTAAGTGTTAACACGGGCCCTAGGAAAAAGGCTTTGGTAACAGATATATGCCTGCTTTTGTAGCAATGGTCTTCAAAAATCCCGTTGACTTTTTTTACATGTCAGCTCAGAGGCCGTGTCTGACATGCTTTGTTTCTTTGGAAGCAGCATGCCCTACTGTGGGTGCGTTTGAACTGCAGGCAAAGAAACGCTTGTCAAGCAGTGCATTGTCCTCATAAGCCCTTACTGTGTTGGACGGGGTGTCTTTTACTGCAAAATTTATGTTGTAGGTTTCCTCTTTCTGTGCCAGACACAACAGGAAGAGGCGGGAACCTTTCAATCGAGGAAATATAAAAATAAAAAAAAGACACAGCTCTGACTGCTCTCATTCAACAGGCGTCTCTATTGGAAGATTTTCCCTCATGTGTTTTGTTCCAAATGACAGCTTTTGGATTTCATTTTTTTCTGGCCCAGTCAGTCACCAGGAAAGGAAGCGAGAATAAACCTACTCTTCATGTACATGAAGCGACAGCTTACACAATGTTTTAACCTAAGAGCTTTCATTCAGGCAAGCAAACATTTAGGCCAATTTACAGGCAAGGAAAACCTCAGTCACTGTATTCGTTTAGAATTAAAAAGATTAAACTTTAAAAAGGAAACGAAGAAGCTCCTTATATGAAATAGCAAACAGTGGTGCAGCCATCTTGAAAACGCATCACGGCTGTGCAAATCAAAAAACAGTAGCTGACCAAATACTTGCAGCCAAAACTGCTTATATATGCAGTGGAAATGAAGTTTTCAATATTACGTAAAAGTGGCTACATGTTAAAGGGTCACTAAAGGAAAAAAAAATGTTTGCTGAAATGACTGTTTACAGGGTATAGAGACATAAAAGTTAACCGATTCCTTTTAAAAATGATTACAAATAGATAAAAATCAATCATATAATGTGCCTGCAGGTTAGTTTCACTTGTTTTCATGTTCCTGTGAACTAGAGAGACACACAAAACAAAAACAAACAAATCCAGGGCAGTGTTTTGTTTTTAAAATGAATCCGATTGGTTCTGTTAAGTTTTAGACACGCAGTAATGACAGCTTAGACCTACAGTGAAAAGCTCCCAGTACGATGGTTGCAAGGAAAAAGACAACCAGGAAGTGTGGAGATCACAGCAGAATTACAGCCACTTCAAAGCAAAAATGAACAATAAGGACATGAAACCAGTACTGCAGTAAGGTAAAGGAAGCTATTTAGCTAAAAAAAAAAAAAAAAAAAAATCCTTTAGTGATCCTTTAAAGCGGAGGTTCACCCAAACATCTATACAAGACCAAATTCTTTATACTTCCATGTACAGTAGGCTTTTTTTTTTTTAGGCTGTACATACCACATAATCTAAATTGGCAATCCAGCTTCCGGGGTACTCACTCCCGCGGGAGTAGGCGTTTCCAAGCTGAACCGCAATGTAATCTGGGAGTTCGCCCAGATGATTTGATGTCCTTCAGAAAATGTTCCCCCCGGCGGATAAGGCCCCCCCCGTATTGTGTAGGCACGTCACGAGAGTCACGGAGTTTCCGAAAGGAGCCCAACATGTAGAGCCGCGAGTTGGCTCTACATGGTGCTCGCGCACCGACTAGGAGCCATGTAGAGCCGACTGCGCAGGCGCCGTATAGAGCCGACTCGCAGCTCTACATGTACGGCTCCTTTCGGAAACTCTGACTCTCGTGACGCGCCTACACAATACGGGGGGGGGGGCCTCATCAGCCGGGGGGAACATTTTCTGAAGGACATAAATCTGGGTGAACTCCCGGATTACATTGCGGCTCAGCTTGGAAACGCCTACTCCCGCGGGAGTGAGTACCCGGAAGCCGGATTGCAAATATAGATAAGGTATGTACAGCCTAAAAAGAAAGAAAAATGCCTACTGTACTTGTTGGAAATAAAGAATTTGGTCTTATATAGATGTCATTTGGGTGAACCTCCGCTTTAACATGTAGCCACTTTTACTTAATACTGAAAACTTCATTTCCACTTTTCATCTGTACATGTCATGAATAAAGCCGTTCATAACCTTCCTCCTCTGCAGTGACTCCATTCACTAGCAGGGTCCCTATGGAGCCACCGTAACGCACTCCCCCACTCGGGTCTACAGATTATCATAAGACAATCTGCACTATAAAGTGACTCTCCTGCAGAAGAGGATTTATGACCCACAAACATGACTGATTGATGTGAAGACAAAAATCTGATTGTAAAACAGGTAGTCCCACAGGTGGCTGGGAACGAAAGAGCAAGTGTACTCGCCGAATAGAAGTTTGGAGAACACTGCACCCAAACCAGTAATGCTTCGAAAACGATTGAGGTAAATTAAAGGATTACTGGAAATTTAATGGATTCAATAATTCTGGGCATTTAACCACTTAAGACCCGGCCATTACGCAGGTTAGGGACCGCGTCGCTTTAACTGACAATTGCGGTCGTGCGGCGTGGCTCCCAAACAGAATCGGCGTCTTTTTCCCACAAATAGCTTTCTTTTGGCGGCATTTGATCATCTCTGCGGTTTTTCTTTTTTGCGCTATAAACAAAAATAGAGCGATAGCTGGTAGGATATTTGGTTCCTTGCTGGTACATTCTTCATCCATACATTCGGCTTTATTGACCCTCTGGGCGTAGGCTCATTAGGATTCAATACCTCTGGTAAGCCTCCCCTTCTGGTGGTGGATATCTCACAATTGCACGTTAAGTTCGGTGGGAATCAATGTTGATTTGGAACTTTCTGCACTCAGTTTCATTCATCTATCAAGTTTCACCATAATTACTTTATTTTGGACTTTTTATTTACAAATACACACTGGTCACTTAGTGTTTTCCTAGACATTTAATGTCTCCTTATCACATTATTTAGCGCTACTATTTTGTTTTTTGTTGCTTTCCTTTATTCACTGGATTGTTTGTAGCTGCTCACCATCAGGATAGCGCAGATTTTTTTTTTTTTGCATAGCGTGGGTTGTTGGCACCCCTAACCCACGGCCATTTAGCGCTCCACGAGTCCCTTCCACTTGTACCATATTAAAACCTCATATGGTACATTTTAGGATTTACCACTCTGTTCTCCTTTCTTTCCCTTTTATCCCTCGCTATCCTAATTTCTTGTCCCCCATCCCTCTCACTAGCCATATTTCTTGTTCTCTCTTTTTTCTTTGTTCCTCCACCTCTTTTCTTCACTCCTCCATGTATTCTCTATTTTTATTCCTTATCTTACTCCTTGGGGGGGGGGGGGGGGTTGGGATCAGTGACAGTGCTGGTGGGGAGTTGGAAAGAGTGGCAATGTTGGGGGGAGTTCTGATCAGCCAACTTAGGTGCTCTTGATCAAGGTCATCTGCTGATCTGAGAACTGTAGTGGGGACTTTTAATGGGAACTATAATCACAGGTAGTATTACTCACTGGTGTCTCTGACTTTGTGGTGTCTCGTAGCAGTGACACCTCTACAGAAATCTGGAGATAGGGTCTCCTCCAGCCCCTCCCACTTCACATTCCTAACCAGTCAGCTGACCTCTAGTCTCTGCCCCCCAGCCATGCCGTGAACTGAATGGGCAGCTGCAAAGAGGCTGAGTGGGTGGCCACGGGCTCCAGGGACAGCTCTGCTTTGTGACCGCAAAAAGGCTGGGAGAGAGGTGCGGGCTTCAGGAACAGCCAAGGATTTGGTGACCCCTGGAAAATCATCATTTGACCCCCAAGGGGGTTCCGACCCCCAGGTTGAGACCCACTGTTCTAGGTACACTTGCACACCTTTTTAAAAGGAACTTGGTAGAGAGATTGTTCTAAATATCTTGGGGAACTACTCACAAATCTTCTGTGGATGTAGGCTGCCTCAAATCCTGCCTCTTTGTAAAATCCCAGACTCGATGCGGTTGCAATTTGGTCACACAGATGAATGGGCTGCACAAGATAGGCAGCACCGCCAGCTCAATGCAATTGGTGTCAAAGCCTCATGGACTTTGCATGTGTACACCCCCATCTGATGCCTTTACAACTTGGAGGAGCAGTAAAAACATGACTCAATTGTGTTTTTACTGCTCCCAAACTGCTTATAAGAGGCAAAATTACAGGATACACAAATCAAAAGCAAAGACAAATCTACAAAGTACAGCTAAACATGTCAACTTACATTTGTCCTGTCACACTATACAAAGTCAACCAATAAATCATGAGCCAACCACATGGGAAACGCTGGCAGCTTCATGCTAATCTCTGGCAGTACAACATACATCACACGCCAGAGAAAAAAAAAAAAAAGGCCAGGTTCCCTGTGAATGCTTTGTACATATTTTCAGAAACCTGAAGGAACAGCTTCTGTGAATATTTAAACCTACCAGTCATTACATTTGATAAAAGCAAAGTCATTAGAATTAGATTCCGTGGCTACAGAAGTCTACAAAGAACTGCTATATTTCTGACGCAGAAAAATGCCTAATTTTAAAACAAATCTCAAAGCAAACACACCTATGGGATTTAGCTCATGAAATTGGAACAAGTGCCACATACTATTCCTGGAGCAGCAACTAATGAGTAGAATCAGCAGAACGTGTATATTTGAATATCGGCTTCCAAGAGAGCCAAATCCACTAAGCAGTAAACTCTGCTGGTACCTGTAGGGGTACAAGGCAGAACACTTAAACTTATTTTTTGGGATAAGGATGGTATTATACACCATTAGACCATCTTCAGAAGGGCCACACAATAACTGCAGACTACTACGAATTGCTGAACAAAGTCCGAGTGGCATTGATAGAAAAGTGGCAAGGAAAGCTATGGAAAAAATGTACCGCTTTTTGCAGGGTAATGCCCCCTCACACAAGGAAGGAAAGATACTGGCCGTTTTGAAGGATTTAGTGATTCAATACACAGACCATTCAGGCATTCACCAAATCTTGCTTTGTACAACAATCACCCATTTCCTAAGCTCAAAAAGACACCAAGGCTGGGTTCACATTGGTGCGATGTGGGAACCCTGGGAATCCACCGTGGGTTCCTGCAGACAGTTCACACTGCCATATGCGAACCGCTGAGAGTGTCAAAGTTGATGACATTCCTAGATCGGTTCGTATATTGCAAACTGTCAATTCGAACAGGAATCGGATCTCATGGGTGTTCTGGTGCGGACCATAAAGGTTGTGCACGACTTTGATTCAAATGCAATGCAAAGTCAGCTATACAATCTGTATGACTGAGTTGCATCGCACAGACATCGCATGTGGCTTGCACAGCAATACGAATCACATGCGAGATCTGACATTTCACCAATTTTAGAAGAATTCAGAGGTCATAGAAGCAAGAGCAGCTTCTCTCAGAGCAGATTTTTTTTTTATTTATTTTTTCCCTAAGGGTTAAAGAATTTGGACAATGTTCCAAGTGTGTTGAACCTGGGGGGGATATATAGAATAGCAGGCAAGTTTGGTTGCACTAGCCAATTTCCCTCTTGGTGGGGCCATGACTTTTTAAAGTGTCACAAAAAAAAAAAAAAAAAAAAAAGGTAATTTAAAAACAGCAAACATGTGATACTTACCTCCACTGTGCAGTTCGTTTTGCACAGAGTGCCCCCGATCCACGTCTTCTGGGTCCTTCGGCGGCTGTCTCTGTTCCTCCCCGCAATTACCAACCACAGTCATGCGAGAGCTCGCATGGTGGCAAGTAATTGCGGGCGCGCTCCTGTGATACCATAGCCTCTGGCTGTATCACTCAGCCCCACCCCTCGGCGCGCCGCATCACTGGATGCGATTGACAGCAGCGCCGACCAATGGCTGCGCTGCTCACAATCCATCCGCTCTAGCCAATCAGTGGCCAGGCTGAGCGGCGAAGAGGATATCGGGACCGCGCGGGACTTTCGAGGGGTCAGGTAAGTATAACGGGGGCTCGAGGGGACAGCAGCATTCAATGTTTTTTCACCTTAATGCATAGATTGCATTAAGGTGAAAAAAAAAATTCTCTTTACAACTCCTTTAAGGTTCCCCCTTCGTATATTTAATCAAGCAGCCCTTACACTGCAGCAGGCCAGGTATGCTCTCAGCTAAAGTGTACAGTATTTAAAAAATGTCTAAATCAGAAGACTGAGAACAGACACTCCTAATTTACAGTGTTTTGATTCCAGAAGGTGGGAGTGACTGAAACAAAACACTGCTCCAAGCAACAGCAACTGGTATACTGCAAGAGCTACTTATTTATAGTATATTCCATATCAAATCGCCACCATCTTCCTTATTCCTTTTTTGCATCTAAAACCAGAAGATGCAAGAATATAAGTGCATTCATTTTCTGAGACTGTCTATGCAATGTTCTTACCATTTACTAAAACTGTGTCCTATAATCTGTACAAAGATCCTTAAACGTCTACATATTCAGTGTCTGACAAAGAGAAAGAATCCACTAAACATCTGAGGGGAGGGGGGGGGGGGGGGTAAGTAGAAGAAAAAAAAACACAACAATGCAGAACACGCAACCTCTCCCTCCGAGACGTGACCTCATATGACTGCAAAGCAGTGCGAGTAAACAAAACAGTGTCCTTATAAGAAAACACATCCTGAGCAAGAAAAACACCCTAGTACACAATGGAGAAGGCTCTATTGCTAAAGTCTGCAAAAAGGACTACAGTGCCTTGAAACTTTCCACATTTTGTCATGTTATAAAACACAATTTACGTTTTTGATTATGTGATAGACAACAAAGTGGCACATAATTGTGAAGTGGAAGGAAAATTAAATGGTTTACCAATTTTTTTAACACATAAAATGCACTGTGTGATGTGCATTTAAATCAGGCCCTTTTACTCTGATACCCCCCCCCAAACTAAAATCTAGTGGAACCAAATGCCTTCACAAGTCACAATTGGTAAATAGAGTTCACCAGTATGTAATTTGATCTCAGTATAAATACAGCTGTTCTGTGAAGAACTCAGAGGTTTGTTAGAGAACCTTTGTGAACAAACAGCATCATGAAGGCAAGAAACACACCAGACAGGTCAGGGATAAAGTTGAAGTTTATAGCAGCTTTAGGTTCTAAAATACTTCAAGCATCTCACGGATCACTGCTCAATCCATCATCCAAAAACGGAAAGAGTATGGCACAACTGCAAACCTACCAAGACATGGCTGTCCACCTAATCTCACAGGGCAGGAAAGGAAAACATTCAAAGAAAAAGCCACGAGGGCCATGGTAACTCTGGAGGAGATGGAGAGCCACAGCTCAGGTGGGAGAATCTGTCCACAGGACAACCATTAGTCGTGCACTCCACAAATCTGGCCTTTATGGAAGAGTGGCAAGAAGAAAGCCATTAGCAATCCGTTTGCGAGAAGCCATGTGGGGGACACAGCAAACATGTGGAAAAAGGTGCTCTGGTCAGATGAGACCAAAACGAAACTTTTTGGCCTAAAAGCAAAATGCTACATGTGGCAGAAAACTAAACACTGCACATCATCCTGAACACACCATCCCCACCGTGAAACATGGTGGTGGCAGCACCATGTTTTGGGGGATGATTTTTTTAAAGACAACCTGAATGGCAAAATTAAAAAAACATAATTATCATTCCATATCTCTCCTGAACACCCAGACCGTGAATTTTTTTTATTTTTTTTAACCACCCCTGCAGTGGCGATCTGCATTACATTCAGTAGAACACACAGGAGACATCCAGGCACTTGTACTGAGCACCTAAGTGCTTTTATGTGAGGGTAACCAGAAGGAATATTTTTTTGCGTGAAGAGTTGGCATTGGGTGGAGCTTCCATCAGATGTGGGTCTTGTAGGGTCTGCTGTAGTTCTGATGATCTGCAGGTGTATTTGGAGCCCTGGTAAGCAAAACGGATAGAGAACGGAAAACCCCACTGATAAAATGTGATGATGTTGTAGCTCTATGACCTGAGGTTTTATTGTTTGCCGCTTGGTTATGGTTAGTTAGGACGGGTCAGCAAAAAACTGATAATTGTGGCCCTGAAAGGTTAGGGCGCCTTTTCCCGGGCCGCAGCCAAGAGTTGTCCCTTTGTGCGATAATGGAATTTTACGATTATGTCCCGTGGGGGAGCCCTCCATTTTTTTGGTGCAAGGGCCTGGTGGACTTCCAGATGTTCTATTGGTATAGCAGTCTGGAGTTCTGATAGTGCCGTTATGGGGAATTTCAAGTCAATTACTGTTTCTGGAATGCCCCATATGTGCAGGTTGGAGCGTTTGACACGGTTCTCATAGTCCTCCAATCTGGACTGTAATGTCAAATTTTCCTCTGAGATTTTCCATTTCAGCCTGTACAGAATTTTCAATCTCATCCACTCTGAGCTCCAATGCTGCTGTGCGGTTGGCCAGCTCCCTTATTTCTTTTGTGAGGCTGGCTGTTATATGCTCAGATGTTTGTTTCAAATGCTTTATGTAGCATTTACTCGTTGCTTTAAAAGAGCTGAGGGAGCACATTAGTCATGTGAAGAGCCCCGAGAGAGGGATAGCTCGTGTCTGACTCACCTGGGGAGTCTGGCTGGGACAGTGTCTGCTTGCAAGAGCATGCTGTGGTACTGAACGAGAGGGCCGGCACCATTTTGTGTCAGCACTTCCTTAATGGAGGATTTTTTTAACTTTGTGTGGCTGCCTCCAAGCACCATGTTGTGCGGCCTGAACTCCGGGATCATGGGAGTTAGCAGGAGAGGATGGGCGAGTTTAAAGCTTGTTATCAACGGCAGCTTTTCTTCCCTTCCCTCGGAGCTCTAACAGAGCATGTCCGCCCTGTTAAGACTCCACGCATGCGCCCCTGGTTTTATTTCTCATTGAGGCCAACACCTCATTTACTCACTCAGCAGAGGCCCTTCTGCTGAGCTTTAAGAGAGCCCGACACTCCCCTTTTCCGACAAGCACCCAATCAGTGCTCATCTCACTGCAAGGTCTCTCCCCGCACTGCTAGTCCCCAGGTGCTGGAGACAGGCAGAGAGGCAAGGAGGAGATAAACAGCGCAATGTTTAAACTTTTTTTTTTTTTTTTTAAAGTCACCAAAAAAGCCTCATTCGTTTTTAAAAGCCTCAGACATTCCAAAAAAAAAAAAAAAACATTTTTTAAATACGGTTTTGATTAAAAATATTTTTTTTTCCCCCCATCAAGACAAGTACCGTATTTATCGGCGTAAACCGCTCACTTTTTTGCCCTGAAAATCAGGGCAAAATCGTGGGTGCGCAATATACGCCGATACCCGCGCCGTGTTTGAATGCCTGCGCCGACATATACCGAGTGCAGTACACTCGGGTACATTCGGCCAGGCTCGGCTTCGCTCGTAGTCACGCTCTGACGTTTATGCGTGAGAAGCCGAGCGTGGCCGAATATACCCGAGTGTATTGCGCTCGGTATATGTCGGCGCAGCCATTCAAACAAGGCGCAGGAATTCGACATGAAGACAGCGCGGGAGAAGCCGGGAGGACACCGAGGCCGCAGACAGACGCCGGACCGGACGAGGCCGCCGGGCAAGACACCAAAACTGTAAGTAGTAAAATGTAATAAATGTTTTTTTTACAGGATTTTAGGGTCAACATTAGGGGTGCGCGCTATACACCGGAGCGCGCAATACCCCGATAAATACGGTAGATTGGGACGCCGATTTAGTTTGTTGGACAATTTTTTTATTTCTTTTTTTTTTTTTTTTTACACACACCTGGTTCTAGCCCAGACTTCAAATTAACTTTTGAGTAAACACATGGGCCTCAATGAGACCTACAGTAATATGGTTTCGATACAATATAAACCAGGGGGTTGGCAACCCGCCAATCACAGGTTACCTGTCGACTGGGAACAGGTCTGCACCGCTGACCCCCGTCTTCTCCTGCTGCCGGTCTTTACAATCAGCCTATTCTGCCAAACCTTCGGTCCTCTCTCTCTCCCCTCCTGCCTCCTCTGCCGTCATCAGTAAGTCAGTCCCCTTGACAAGTCATTCTCCATGATTTTCAACGACTACCATTCATACTGGCACGACTTTAAGTCATGCCGACTTCAAAGTAGTTCCTGCACTACTTTTTTTCTGAACTCAGATCAAAGTCGAATTCCGTATTAACAGATCCGACTTTGGCATGCAACTTGTACACGACTTGTTCATGAAGAAAAACTCCACACAAATTTTATTTTATTTTTTTAAACGCCATGGTTTCCCCCTTCATTGGCATGCCGGGCCCATAGGTCAGGTATGGATTTTAAGGGGATCTGTTATGGTCTGCAACCGTGTATATTGCTACTCACGACCATCAGTTCCTGTCTGTCAGGGCTTATAGAAAATAGGCCTGACATATTCTCATGATCTTTGATGAACATTGGGATTTATTTTATCTATCCCGCATAGATGCACATACAGGATTGAAGTGTGAATGTATGCATTTATGTCCAGCTTTGGCATCAGTCATTTTAGTATCATTTTATTTTTATTGCACTGTGCACTAGTCAGACACTTTAATTACTTCATTATTAATCACCCAGGCCTCCAATTTGGAAATAGGAAGCTTTAACTTACTTTTTGAAGCACGTTAGGATCCTGTGCAGGCTAGGAATCCTGACATTTGGCCAAGATCTGCACTACATTGCTACACTGAGCTGTAGTACACTATTGTTTTTGGATACTGCAATTTATACCTCACCTAGGTTGGTGGTTATGGTATCACTCCTTTATAACTTTCACTACCGTGTTTCCCCGAAAATAAGACCTACCCCGAAAATAAGACCTAGCGTTATTTTCCAGGAGGGCTACAATATAAGTCCTACCCCGAAAATAAGCCCTAGTTTAAAATGTGTGTAACATCCTATAATCCACTCTATTACAGTAGTATATATTGTACAATGTGTGTGTTTCTGTAATATAATTGCGGGGAAGAGAGCTCCGGCGGGTCACAGAAGTGCCGAACGGCGCTATAACGAAGGTATTTGGCACAATTATATTACAGAAACACACACATTGTACATTATATACTACTGTAATAGAGTGGATTATAGGATTTTACAAGCATTTTAACTCAGTTTACACTGGGGATTCCTGTCAGGCAGGGAGAGAGAGGGGGAGAAGACAGCACATTACATGGTAAGACCTACCCCGAAAATAAGCCCTACTGTGTCTTTTGTTGCCAAAATTAATATAAGACCCGGGCTTATTTTCGGGGAAACACGGTATTAATAGGGTATCCTTAATACACAGAATATATATCCCGTGACGGCCATCATTATAGGCAGTCCAACCAACCATTGGGACTGGTCCTACTATAGGATACCCGACAAGTATAACTTGCCCCTATGAATCCACTCTCATCTCACTTTGCCCTCCATCTATAAACAGGCAGCGCCACACCCTCTTTCTACAACAGGATGCAATGGAACGCTGCACTGGGAAGGAAGGGCACGTGTGTATATGGTGTGAAGGGCAAAGCGTATACTGCTCTGAGCACAACGCGCTCCCGAACCCTGCACTCTTTTGTAATACTTATGTCCACTGCGTTTGCAATCTAAATTGGGGTTAACAATGTATCAACTGCAGTAGATTACAAAGGCAGTGTGTTTTGAACACGGTGCATAAATCACACATGGAGCATGACTTTCTGGCATTGCGATCTGGTATGAACTTGCCCTAACAGGATACTGTGCACGGTGATCTTAGACTTCATCAGTGTTCAAGTAGATCTCCATCTAAGGTTGCCTACCCCTGATATAAACTATACGGTTCTCTTCTTATCCAAAGACATGCAAGTGACATGTAATGATATAGTGGGGAAACAAAAGGCTTGATTTAAATCAACTCGATTTAAATCAATTTTTAAAGAGCACTTTAAAACTGTATGATTGAATCTGTTCTGATATTGCCGTTTTACTAACCTGACAGCTTATTCTAAATTTTTAAAGAGCAACAGTCATCTGTCCTGCAGCAGCTCCTTCTCTGACCCACCGACAGTCCCATTCACTTTAATGGGGTGGCTGGTGATGCAGCAGTGACACATGGTGAGGGATATACATACCTTTTCTACAGGCGATCTTACAAGATCTCTGCGGC
The DNA here is from genome assembly GCF_905171775.1 of Rana temporaria. Classification (NCBI taxonomy): domain Eukaryota; kingdom Metazoa; phylum Chordata; class Amphibia; order Anura; family Ranidae; genus Rana; species Rana temporaria. The sequence continues at coordinate 89,100,347 of NC_053497.1, read as the reverse complement.
TTCGCTATGGAGGCAGGCGCAGAGGACACGTCCAACGAAAGCCCCTAAGTAACTATGGGCGACGTCACTTCCCACTTCACAGCCGTTATCAGACGTGTACTCAGCAGAGCTTCCGCCGCTGGAGAATGGATCGCTTGCAGAAAAAGTATACTCATTTTTTCTTTACAGGGCTAGAGGTTAGCGTTAGAATGTTGGTGGTTATAGATGCAGGGATTTTAGATTTTGCATGGACTTCAAAAAGTGCGCCGCCCCCATACCTACCCGACTCCTTTGATCGGGCGCTTGTGCACAGGTTTTTTTCCCTGAACTCACAAGCTTTGATGAGAACAGTGGGAGCCATAAGTTCCTGCTGCCGTCAGTCAAATTCAGTGAGCAAAAAGTAGTGGGAGGGCCTAAGCCGCACTGTCTATGGACACAGCCCGGCTGGAATAGAGCCTACAACTGTCCCTACAACTGCTTGCTGTGGGGGCAGAAACGGAAGGGGAGAAGCCAATATCAGTGGTTTATTTTAAAGTGTTTGTGAAGTCTAATCACTTTAGGCCATCTCAGTGATGCCGATATCCTGCAGAGTCACTTTGGTTTCCAAGCATGTACACCAGTATTCGACAAATTCCAGGCGCCAGGTCGCCGTTGCGCCTAGAATTATCGACCTGGCGCCCATGGCAGCAGAGCTGGGGTATCCTGAGTGCGGCACCGCGCATCCCACCCACGATCATGCTATCCCCGCGATCGGGTCGTGCCGCTAATTGAGGCCTATGCAGCGAGGCGGCTGGAGTGAGGTATGGATAACTGTCATGTAGCTGCCATCGGTTGTGCTGTCGGGGATGATACACGCATGGCTGCGGGCGCTCCGCCTCCGGCCACCTCTCGCCCCGGGGATTGGGGAATTTCTCTGAGGGGGCGGTGCCACGGGGAGACACAGGAAAGGAGCTGGCCGGAGGCTGCACATGATCTCACAGAGCGCGAACAGCAAGGTTAAGGGTAAGAAGCAAAAAAGACAATACTTTTAAAACCATAACTATATAGGATTTTTGCACTTATGGTTCACACTAGCAACACTGAGTTAGGGCAAAGCACAGGCATATTGATATTGTTCACTTTGCAGCCACTGTGCCATCAATTGTCACCACTGAGCCATCCCATCAATTGTCACCACTGTGACATGCCAAACGCAGCCGCTGTGCCATCGAATTTTGTCGTTAAAAAAAAAAAAAAAACCCGGCTCTTAACTTTTTAGCTGGCTCCTAGATTCCAAGCAAATTTGTCAAGCCCTGATGTACACCAATGAGAGCTGCATGGCATTTTCTCAGGTAAGGTTTCCTAATGGTGACAACAGTGGTCCAATTTATATTAGAAAGGCTGTTTGTAGTCTGCATTAGAAGTCCAAGGGCTTTGTGGGCTAGGGCTAGGCCTTCTATTTGGGGACACATGGACGCATTTAAAAAAAAAAGTATCGGCGAGTACATGAAAAAAGTATCGGTACTTGTACTCAGTCCTAAAAAAGTGGTAACGGGACAACCCTAATTAGTAAAGTATAAACACAATACACAAAGATGTTCTGAGAATTTACAAGAGGCAGAAGTTAAAACAGCTAGCTTCAACTGAAGTGCAATTTTGCCATGATTTCAGAAGACTATTTCAGTGCGCAGCTATCACATGATATCCAATGGAAATTTAGTACAACAGGGTGCGGTCTAGAAAACATAACACAAGAAAGCAAAGGGACTCAATATGTTGCCCATGAATGCACACAGAAGTACTCCTTACCTCTAACAAGATTGCTATTAATGCTTAGCTGCCTGATGGGAATTTAAACCAGGAGGTTGTTCTGCCACTTCAGTAATGAAGCCATGTATGGTTTGTGCGCACGTTACCAAGGAAATTGATAAACAAAAAATAACCAGTCTCCAGGTATGCTTCATGATCACCATTTTATTGGAAAAGTACCTGAAAGGCCACACACACACACAGGTGTGAAGAAATGCTCTAAAGAAAAATGTTTTCCCCCAAAAAAAAAAAATTTAATTTACAAAATGCATAGCATGTAAAACAAAGTTTGAAATGATTCTTCATTTGGTGTGACTACCCTTTGGCTTCAAACCAAAATCAATTCTTACACTAGAATTTGCACACAGGCTGGGTTTTATAGGATTACAGTTATGTGTATCATTAACCAATTCTATCAAGCGGGTTTTAATGATCAATTTCATGCGTAGGTTGAAACGCAGCCATTAAAAAGGAGGAAGTAAACTTTCATCTTTCGGTTTTACCTATAGGTAAGCCTATATTAAAGCGGAGCTCCGGTCACATTTTTTTTGGCCACTTAAATATTATGTAGCTAAAGATCCCATTGTAATCTATAAAACATACCACATCGTTATGTAAATTAATAAAAAAAACTTGCCTCCTTAACTGTGCTGTACGCTGTGGCCATTTCCATTCTCTGTGTGGGCAATTGAAGCCCAGTGTATTTTTTTTTACTGTTCCCGGCGAGATGTGCATGCTGGGTAAGCCTTAAATCTCCCACGTGCGCATTAGAGCGCCGCTCGTATCGGCGATTGTTTGTGCCGTTGTCATAACGCGCGGCAGAGGAGCGTCCCGCCCCATTATGACAACGTAAATAACATAATACCCACACTAAGAAAAAAAAAATCACGCAGATTTAGTGAAAAGGGCTTTGTGCCCTTTTTGAAAATGGCGCTGTAAACAGCCCCATTTGCGTTATTTCCTCTACTGAAATCACGCGATTTTTCGGGCCATAGGAGCGCACAGACTCCTGAAAAATCATGACACAACATTCCCAGGAGTCTGTGCGGTGTAAACTACGGAGGAAAACAACCGCGGTGCAGGAAGAAGGCAGATTAGGAAGTCTGCCTAGCAACAACCGTTTTAAAGTATGTAAAACATTATTATTATTTTTTTTACTTGGCTAATGACATTTTTTTTTAAAAGTGCCGATGCAGAGTTTGATTTGATTTGAGGGTGGAGCTCCGCTTTAAGGCTTACCTATAGGCAGTGTAAATATCTCTTAAACATGCACTATTTAGGAGATATTTACTATTCTAGCAGACAGTTACGTCACTGGCGCATGAGCGCTGAAGGAACAGTATGCTGACACTCATACTGTTGGAGCCAAACCCAGGAATTTGAGACACAAGAGCTCCAAACAGCCTGTCACTTTTGTTATACCATACTCCGTTGAATATCAACAAGTCACTAATATAAAGTGGAACCTCCCTATTCTGTATTCCAATAAAACCTTATATAATGTTTTATCTAATGGTTTTAGTTTCTCCAATCGTCACACACCTAGACTTAGGTCCCTTTTATCTCCAAAAAAAACCTGGTTATCCTATACTGGTTCTTACAAATATGGACTAAAGACTTGTAGATATTTCAGTACACACACTGTGTCCAAGAGTTTTGTTTCTGCAAATACTAAGGAAGAGTTCAAAACACAGGAATACATCAATATTGGTACAGATTATGTTTACCTAATCCAATGCACTGCGTGTGGTTTGCAGTACGATTCGTCCACTTCCTTTCCGCATAGCAGAATAGCATTTTGATAGCCCTGATCTGATCTATGTAATAATGTCATTGGCCCCAAAGAAAGTGTAATTTGGGGTCAAATAGAATTGAAAAGATTCAAGGTTTGTTTGGGTCTCAGCCTAGGTGGCGGATGCCGGTGGGACAGGAGGCCCAGGAAGAGCAGCGGAAAGGGGGGGGGGGGGACGACACGTCCTTGTAACAAAACATTCCACGCTCCGCTTGAGTGCTTTTGTCATATACCACTTCCTCCAGTCTGAATATAGATATCAGATTTTACAGCCGAATATTGTAACCAAGAACCAGACAAGACTAGCTCAGTTACAAAGCTGGGACATGAACTGTTTAATGCAGGGCTCGACAAATCCTGGGCGCCAGGTCGCCATGGCGACTAGAAATAGGGTCCTGGCGACTTGGCTTGGAAGGGGGGGCACCATCTGGTGGTGAGCCGTTGGTATTACAAGTTATTACCACCAGATGTGTAAGCTGGCACCATCTGGTGGTGGCCGTTGGTATTACAAGTTAAGCATTACAAGTTAAACAGCAATTCTAATGTAATTTTTCACTATTTTCACTGCCATCTTCTTCCCTCTAATTAGAACCCCCAAACATTATATATATTTTTTATCCTAACACCCTAGAGAATAAAATGGCGATCGTTGCAATACTTTCTGTCACGCCGTATTTGCGCAGCGGTCTTGCAAGCGCACTTTTTTGGGGGAAAATTACACTTTTTTTAATTAAAAAATAAAACCGTAAAGTTATCCCCATTTTTTTTAAGATTATGAAAGATAATGTTACGCCGAGTAAATTGATACCCAACATGTCACGCTTCAAAATTACGTCCGCTCGTGGAATGGCGTCAAACTTTTACCCTTTAAAATCTCCATAGGCGACGTTTAAAAAAAAAAACTCTACAGGTTGCATGTTTTGAGTTAGAGGAGGTCTAGGGCTCGAATTATTGCTCTCGCTCTACCAATCGCGGCAATACCTCACATGTGTGGTTTGAATATCGTTTACATATGCGGTCGCTGCTCACGTATGTGTTTGCTTCTGCGCGCAAGCTCGTCGGGACGGGGCGCGTTTTCTGTCTCCTAACTTTTTTAGCTGGCTCCTAGATTCCAAGCAAATTTGTCAACCCCTGGTTTAATGAAACAGGAACAGAAAAAAAAACTCAGGGGCAATGCCCCTTCCCTTGGATTCAGGGCGGGGTAAACTGTCCAAACAATAAGAAACACAGAGGCAAACATTTGAACAATACACCACCTTATCAACAGGGAAGGCTGTTGGAGGAATTCCCCCTCCCCTCTCTGCCCCCCGGTTTACATGCCAGGAACACAAACATCCATCCCATAATACACTTCTCCTAAGACCCCTTTCACACTTCTACGACTTATCCCACGATTTGTGATGACAAAGTAGCATGACAAGTCGTTTCCCCATGATTTTCAATGACAACCATTCATATTAGTACAACTTTGATTGCCACTTACACAGGCATTCCCTGGAATCGCTGTGAAGTCACAGTAGTGTGAAAGGGGCCCAAGGAGGACAGACAACAGAACAATGGGACACAGCCACACACCTAACAATCCAAACGAGTCCACAACAGCATGAGACACCATGTGCCCCTAATGGTTGATTTTACACATAGGAGGGGCCAGGGGAGTCGGACTAGGAGCCTCCAGTGTTCCCATAGCAAGCTGGGCTCCACAAGCCCCCAAGCAAAGCAACTCCTGCCACAGTCCCCTCCCGATCCTTCAGGATAAAATCCAAGCATCTTTTAGCTGCATCGGTTATCACTTAAAAGCCAAAAAAAAAAAACTGTACCAGGTGATCACTCTGGTTTAACCCCTTCAAGTCATGAACTCAAATTTGCGTACGGTCGGTGTGAATGGGTTAATGCAGGGTTTGACAAATTTGCTTGGAATCTAGGCGCCAGCTAAAAAAGTTAAAAGCCAGAAAAAGCGCCCCGTCAAGCTCGCACGCAGAAGCGACCACATACCTGTGTAGCGCCCGCATATGTAAACAGTATTCAAACCACACGTGAGGTATCGCCGAGATCGTTCGAGCGAGAGCAATAATTCTAGCCCTAGACCTCCTCTAACTCAAAACATGCAACCTGTAGAATTTTTTAAACGTGGCCTATGGAGATTTTAAAGGGTAAAAGTTTGACGGCATTCCACGAGCGGATGCAATTTTGAAGCGTGACATGTTGGGTATCAATTTACTCGGCGTAACATTATCTTTCACAATATATAAAAATAAAAAAAATTGGGATAACTTTACTATTGTCTTATTTTTTTAATTTAAAAAGGTTTATTTTTTTCCTCAAAAAAAGTGCGCTTGTAAGACCTTAGGCGCAAATACAGTGTGACAGAAAGTATTGCAACGACCGCCATTTTATTCTCTAGGGTGTTAGAATAAAAATATATATATATATATATTTGGGGGTTCTAATTAGAGGGTAAAGGAGATGGCAGTGAAAAAACACTTTAACTGCTGTTTTACTTGTAATGCCAACGGCCACCAGGTCACAGAAGTAAGCTTGGGCCTTCACAAGGCTGCAAAGTCACGGCCTCAATTACCGGCCGTCGTGGGGGCGCCAGGAGACAGGATCCTGTGCCTCTGTGCGCCCCCACCTTCCCCCGCCGCACAACCGCTGCGGGCCCACGGCTTTGTAGGCGGCAAATTTCTTGTCGCAATTGCGACCGGGCGCCCGGATATTTTTGAGCCCTGGGTTAATGTGTTTAATATGACAATGTTGACTGTGTGCCTTCTTAGACTTTATACACATAAGCACAGTTTAGTTGTGTTTATAAACGCTAGTCAGAAGGTGCATCAGGTTTAGCAAGCATTAAATATTTAATGCTCCGTAAACACGTGCAAATTGGATTAGTTTTGAACTGCATATGATTCACATGGAAATCAAACCGGCTTTCTATGTTGCAGGTTCACATATGTGGTTCAGCGGCAGTGCAAATTCGCTGCAAAAAAAAAAAAAGTCCTGTGAGTTTTCAAAGCTAGCGCGATTCAGATGCATATTCCAGGCTCATTGGCTTCTATGGAAAGACATTGCCATCAATTTTTAAACATGAATTTGATACAAAACAAATAAATAAAACATTTGGGGGTGCCCACACGATCCATACAAGGCCCTTTCGTGTCCAGTATGGATTTAAGAGGGACATACAAAAAAAAAAATAATCTGGAAGCCCTCTAACAAGGACCCCCCCCCCCCCTTGTGAATGAGTATGGGGGGTACTCATTCACCAAAAATTGTCAAAAAGAAACTGTACCCAAATGAATACTTTTTGCACTATAAACAAAACAAGGAAAAAAAAAAAAACACAATATTTTTCCTTTTTGCTATAATATCCCAATTTAAAATAAAAACAAATTCCTCAGTTTAGGCCGATATGCATTTTTGTTTTTTATGTAACAGCGACGATCTGCGATTTTTACTATGAAATATCGGACACTTAACACTATTTTGGGACCACATTTATACAGTGATCAGTGCTATAACAATGCACTGGCAGGGAAGGGGTTAACACTAGAGGTCAATCAAGGGGTTAAATGTGTTTGCTAGAGAGCGATTCTAACTGTGGGGGGAGGGGACTCACAAGGGGAGGAGACCGATCTGGGTTCCTCTGTACTGGGAACACACCATCATCTCCTCTCACCTGACAGGACGTAGATCTGATGCGTTTATGCATAGATCCACGTCCCTGGCTATTGCCGGAAATCGCGGGTGCCCGGTGGACATCGCAGCAGCCAGCTCCCCCTAGACGGCCTGGAAGCCAAGGACATCATGACGCACGCCCAGGATGGGAGATCCCTCCTGCAGACGTCATGATTATGGACTGGTAGGGAAGTGGTTAAAGTGATTGCAAACCCACTCCACAAAAAAAAAAAAACTTCAAAACAAAAAGGCATAATGAGCTGGTATACATAGCAATCGTTTGTGACAGGTACCCTTTATGGAGGGATCTGGGGTCCAATAGGACACCAAATCCCCCCTCTAACCTTTTTAAATACATTAAAATCTATGAGTTTGTATACTTTAGATTTTTTTTAAATGGCGCAGGTGACATCATTGCTTTCACGTTACCATAGCGGTGACCCGATCCCCCAATCCTGGCTCGGCTCTGTTTGGTTGTACGACTAGCCAGCAGACGTGCCTGGTGGTAGCTCGGGACTCCCAATGGGAGTCTGCAGAAAGGGGGAATCCACTCGCGCTGCTTGCAATCGACTGGCTAGTTTGCGAGAGCGGACCGCTAGGCATTACCCTGGTACAACCATCTGAAATCCAATAACATACCAGGTATGCGATTTGGCAGCAAGTGGTTAAATATGACTTACTACACACAAACATAAGCCAAAAGGATCAGCAATCCCAAAAGTAATATTGTATGAATTCTGTCTATATAGTTTTATAGAAAGCCGTTTTACAGTGATCCTTGACTAGTCTGTACATTTCGCTATAGGCTCTTCCCTTTCTCCTGTAACCCCCATCCCCCTCCCGTTTCTCCTCTTACAATGTCAACAAACATTCACCCTGCCCACAGCAATGGCACAACTAGACAAAACACTTGCTGGCTTTGTTCTCCCACAGCCCACAAGTTTCCATGCTCGGCCCCTCTAAATCTATACAGGAATATCTATCCTACCCTGCTTTCAACAAGCTGGATGAACTAAATTTAGACTATTCTTTGTTCTCCTAGCTTTAGCTAAAGCCTATATACGCCCTGAACTGCTGATGCTGTGACCAGCTCTAGTACAAATATAAACACTGTGGTGTTCAGGACCAACAGGCACTGAAAAGAGATCTATTCAATAGGTGAAGCTTGGTGTCTAGTGTACACGGAAACCCAATCTCTAAACCATATCTGTTTTAACACAAAATTTCAAAAGTCGTCTTTTTAAATCCGCATCTTTCATAAAATACCAGGTGGTCCTGCCATAAAGATCTTTAATCAAGTAATTCCTGTGATAGGGCGACCACACCCTAAGGATAGAAAATTTATAGAAGAACAGAACCAAGGAGCTGTGACATGTACTCAAGAGGGCCCGATTATGGTCACCCTTTCTGCCAAACTCCTCCATTCAAAGAGGACGTTATTAAAACTTCCACTAATTAAACAGGATAAAAAAATAAATGGGGGTCAGTGGTTGATTGCTAGCGCTGCCCCCTCCACTCACAGAAGCTGTGGTATGTCTTCTATGAATGAAGGTGGACGGAAATGCAGACATAGTTCGGACACTTTTGATGAGCGACTGTCACAGCTCCCTCTGTTCCATTAACCTCCTTGGCGGTATGATTATTTCAGATTTTAGGTGCTGAAAGCGGTACCATTATTTTGCAAGGGAATTTGGCGTTTTATATTGTAGGCCTGTAATTCTTAGGAATAACTCACTTAAATCTGACCAAACAAGAGTCTAGTAGACATCCCGGGTATGAAAAAGATAAAATATAATTATAAATAACAAATATAATAAAAATTATTCAATAATGTAATCAACGCGATCACTGAAATTTGCTCAGTTGCAGAATTGTCGCTGTCATTACTTTTATTTTTTTATGACGAATTTCCCCACAAATCGCTATCGCTCAATTCTGCAAGTGATTATAACTTATTATCGCTGTTTTCTAGATGCTCTAAAATCACTTTTGACATAAAGGGACACTTTTGGTTGCTATGGACAATCTACAGTTTGCAGGCAGAAAGAACAGTTTTTATTATATTAAAGTACATGCAGGACACTGGGCAGACCACTAGGGACAAGGGGGGGTGTGTATTTCTTTACACACAGTATACTGTATGTATTGTGTTTATTTACTTTTTTGAATTCTGCGCCGTTCTCTGCCCCGTGCGTCATAACGTCGCAGGGAACGGAGCTCGGTGGCACACAGGGACACTGTGAATCGAGCGAGGAGACACCGCTTGATCACAAAGCGCGGCGGCATGGTGTCACAACTCATCACATGTGTAGCACCATGGCAACTGCAGGTCAAATAGAGTAAAGCAGGGCTCGACAAATCCCGGTCGCCAGGGAGACTAGAAATAGGATTTTTTTTGTGTGAGCTGGAGCCATCTGGTGGTGAGCCATTGGTATTACAAGTTATTACCACCAGATGTGAGCTGGCGCCATCTGGTGGTGGCCGTTGATATTACAAGTTAAGCATTACAAGTTAAACAGCAATTTTAATGTAATTTTTCATACACAACATGTCACGCTTCAAAATTGCGTCCGCTCGTGGAATGCCGACAAACTTTTACCCTTTAAAATCTTCATAGGCGACGTTTAAAAAAAATCTACAGGTTGCATGTTTTGAGTTACAGAGGAGGTCTAGGGCTAGAATTATTGCTCTCGCTCTACAAATCGCGGCGATACCTCACATGTGTGGTTTGAACACCATTTACATATGCGGGCGCTGCTCACGTATGTGTTCGCTTCTGCGCGCAAGCTCGTCGGGACGGGGCGCGTTTTCTGGCTCCTAACTTTTTTTCCAAGCAAATTTGTCAAACCCTGGAGTAAAGCAGGGGTGCCCAACCAGTGGCCTGGGGGCCACGTGGCCCTCTGACGTGGCCAGCGACCTCCTCCACTGGGATGGAATAGAATACTGCTATTAACCACTTAAGCCCCAGACCATTATGCAGGTAAAGGACCTGGCCCCTTTTTGCGTTTCAGCACTGCGTCGCTTTAACTGACAATTGCGCGGTCATGCGACGTGGCTCCCAAACAAAATTAGCGTCCTTTTCCCCCCCCCCCCCAAAAATATAGCTTTCTTTTGGTGGTATTTGATCACCTCTGCAAGAGGACCGGGTCGCTAGCGCGTGCGGCGGTCCTCAATCTGTTAAAGGTCAGTTTATTACCAAAACCACAGTGTATATATATATATATATATATATATATATATATATATATATATATATATATATATATATATATATATATATATATATATATATATCTATCTTTTCTGCAGTGGTTACTGGGCTGCTTTCAAACTAACCTGCAGGTGCAGAGCAGTTTACCTATAGTTACCTGCACCGAGCCATTGACTTCTGTTATTACCTGCGAGTTTGGTGAGCTTTCTGAAAGTGCAAACGGGCAGAATATAACAAAAGTCTATTGCAAAGTGCAGGAAAGCTAAAAGGTACACTGTATCGCACCCGTGGTGCCGGTAAACCACAGCGCATCAGTGTGAAAGCAGCCTTGGGACCCTTTCACACAATCAGTCCAACCAACTGGACCATCTATTCACCCCTTAGGCCCCTTTCAGACTGGGGCGGGAGCTGCGGTGGCGGTATAACGCCGCTAAAAATAGCGGCGCTATACCGCCGGAATTGCCGCGGGTATCAGCCACTAGCGGTGCAGTATTAACCCCCGCTAGCGGCCGATAAAGAGTTAATAGCGCCCGCAATGCGCCTCTATAGAGGCGTATTGCCGCGGTTTCCCATTGTTTTCAATGGGAAGGAGCGGTGAAGGAGCGGTATACATGCCGCTCCTCTCACCGCTCCAAAGATGCTGCTGACAGGAGTTTTTTTTGTCTCCCGCCAGCGCATCGCCTCAGTGTGAAAGCCCTCGGGCTTTCACATTGAGTCTGCAGTGAAGGAGTTTTTCAGGCGCGATAGCAGCGCTATTTTTAGCGCTGGACCGCCTGAAAAACTCCTCAATGTGAAAGGGGCCTTAGTGGCAGATCTGCTAAAAAGTATCATGGGCTGTGTCAGTGTCCACTCTGCATATGCAGAGCAGACATGGACATGCCATCCGTCTGCTCCGCGCTCATTATGGCCTGTGACCGGTTACCAAGTCGCTTAAGTGGCCCTCGCTCTTCAACAGGTTGGGCACCCCTGGTCTAAAGGATTGTTCACACCATACATGCATGAACACCGCACAGATTTCACTTGCAGAGACATCGGTTTAGCTCAGTTTTCATGTGCATTGACTACGTTTTTATACACCGACATCCATTTTCAGGCACGCCAGTTACGTGCCCTACTTACAAATACATTTTTTTTTACACATTCAGAAAACCGCACACACGTTGCATATTACTGCACAAAAAAAAATAAAAAATCTGCACGATACCAGTTTTGTGGTGTGAACAGGACACATACAGAACAATTGTTTTTTGTGCTCGTGCCGAACGCATGCGAAAAATCGGACACCACGGTGTGAACAAGGCCCAAGATAGACACTTCCTTAGCTGGAAAGAAGAGGTTTTAGTTCTGCTTTAACCACTTCAAGACAAATATATATACATACACACACGTTGTGGTTTACCATGATTATTGCTTAGGATATCAGCCATTACTTTGGTTTTTTTTTACAGCCGGCGGCTGTCTCTTTCATGAAAGTGTTAGAGAGACTCATGAGCCGCTGGAACGTTCTCAGAAGCGGTGGAGGGAGGGACCCCCCGCCGGCATTTTTCAGGCTTACCATTGCCGCTAGCTCACCAGAGAAACGGTCCGGCGGTGCTGCTGGCTAGAACCAGAAGCGATCAAACTAGACCCTCTTTGGTTGCCTCTATGGCCTTGGGAGTACTGGAACGACACTCGAGGGTCTGGAAGTAAAACTTCCCCCCCCCCCCAATCTGTTGCTTTTAAAAAGGAAAAGTGGAGTCTTTTTGAAACCAGAACTCTACATAAGGGGGACCCCTCATCCTTATTTCTACTACAAGGGATGTTTACAAGTTCTCATAAAAATGATAAAAAAAAAAAAAAAAAGAAGCACCTCCATGCTTGCAAGTTCTGCACACATATGTAAACAGTATTTTGTGCCACACGTGAGGAATCGCTGTGAATGTTAGAGAGAACACAATTCTACTGCGATATCTCTTCTGTAACTCGAAACAAACAAAGTGTCGCTGGTTGGTTGTCATTTCACAAGCGTGAGAAGTTTTACTGCGCCATATGTTGGGTATTTACTCGGCTTAAAGGGGTTGTAAAGGTTCGTTTTTTATTTTGTCAATTCCTTTAAGCTAGTGCATTGTTGGTTCACTTACCTTTTCCTTCAATTTCCCTTTTAAATTTTGTTTTTCTTTGTCTGAATTTTCGCACTGTTTCTCATCAGTAAGCTGTTCTGGCTGCTTAACCCCCAGTCAGAATGGCTCAGATGATGGGGGCAAGCTTACTGAGGAGAAACAGGAAGTGAGAAATTCAGACAAAGGAAAAGAAAACATTTAGAAGGAAAAGGTAAGTGAACCAACAATGCATTAGCTTAAAGGAACCTATTTAGAAAATAAAAAACAAACCTTTACAACCCCTTTAAGTAAACTGGTTGTCTTACCCCTGCCTTTCATATCTTTCACATTTTACCATAAAAATAAAACAAAATGGGGTAGATTGTGCTTTGTTTTAATGAAAGAATTTTCTCAAAAAAAAATAAAAATACACACACACACACACACACACACACGACTGTGCAAATATTGTGACAAACAATTGCAACGATCCATTTTATTCCCTAGGGTCTCTGCCAAGTAATTTTCTAGCAAAAAAATACTGGATTTAAACTTGTAAATAAAAAGTTCTAGAAAAAGCCTGATCTTAACCACTTCAATACAGGGCACTTATACCCTCTTCCACCAAGTCCAATTTTCAGTGCTCACACTTTGAAAGCCAATTAGTCATGCAACACTTTACCCAAACAATTTTTATCATTCCCCCCCCCCCCCCCCTCCCTACATGAATCGCGCTTTTGGTGGCATTTAATAACATTCTGCAAATAAGTAATTTTTGTTCATAAATTTGGGCCAAAACGTACACTGCTACATAGCTTTGGTAAAAATAAGCCACAATTCTTGGGAAGATGAAGAATTTTGTTTTTATTTTTTAAAGCACACACAAAATTTCATAAGTTATTTCTCACACACAGCATATGCATACTTCCAATTACACTGCTACTGCTCCAGAGTATGGTGATACCACATATGTGAGACTTTCACAGCCTGGCCAGAGAGGTGCAATATGCAGGGAGCATCATCAGGCATTCCAAGACCATAAGGCCACTTTCACACCAAGGCGTTTTTCAGGCATTTTAGCACCAAAAATAGCACCTAAACGCCTGAAAAAATCCTGCCCTGCAGTCTTCAGCGTGGAAGCCCGAAAGCTTTCACACTGAAGCGGTGCGCTAGCAGGACCGCTCCAAAAATCCTACAAGCCGCATCTTTAGAGCAGTGAAGGAGAGGTGTGTTCACCGCTGCTGCCCATTGAAATCAATGGGACAGTGCGGCTATTCCGCCCGCAAACCGCTGCTGTAGCAGCGGTTTTAACCCTTTCTAGGCCGCTAGCGGGGGTTAAAACTGCACCGCTAGCGGCCGTATATCGCGGCAAAAACTACGGTATAGCGGCGCTAAAAATAGCACCGATATACCGCCAGCGCACCCAGTGTGAAAAGGGGCCTGAATTTCACATCTAATTTCTTAACGACCCATTACACTTTTGAAGGCCCTAATATTGGAAAGCCAACACCCCAAGGTATAGTCTATAATGCATTATGAGTCTTTTGAATGGTTAATTTTTTTCCACAAGTCTTCGAAAAACAAGTCTTAAACAAAGTGGTCAATTTAGAAGACAATTCCAATAGTATGTGCATAGCAAAAATGACACCCCAAGATGAATTCTGCTACTCCTCCAGAGTATGGCGATACGACATGTGCAAGACTTTTACACAGTCTCACCACATAGAGACTTACACTTTTGAAGGCCCTGGAGCATCAGGACAGTGGAATTACCCACAAAATTACCCAATTTTGGAAAGCAAACACCCCAAGGTATATTCTTTGAGGCATGGGCTGCAGATGGGTTCTTGTGTACTCCGATGGGCTGGAAACATGTTCTCTTTATTACTGGGGAGCAATCAGTGTGCACTGTAAGAGGTAACAACCTGTTACCACAATCTCCTCACACAGGATTGGCGTGAGGCGGCGAACCCGGTAACAGCTCGTTACCACGGTTTGTTTACATTCTGCGACTGCCTGTGATTGGACGCAGCTGGTCATGTGGTAAAGAGCCAATGAAACTGGCTCTTTACCGGGATGAGCTGTGCCAGAGTGACAAGCCTCGTCGCCGATCTGCGCATCCCTAGGGGCACGCACGAGGACAGTCCATGTGACCGGCTGTGATTGGAGGCATCTGGTCACGTGGCAAAGAGACATTTTTATTGTCTCTTTACACTGATCTGAGATGGGCTGTGTCCCGAGGGATACGCCCTGATCACCACGGGACCCTGCAGGACCGGCGAGAACCGAAGGATGTCATACGACGCCCACCCAGGTTGGGAGAGTGTTCCTGCCGGCGTCATTTTACCATGGGCTGGTATGGAAGTGGTAAAAGTGGTAAACTTTGAAAATGAAAGATAGGTTGACCAGATTTGATGAATTCCCCAAATCATGTTCCGGAATCGTCACTCTGGCTTCTAATGGAGACTACAAGAGACCGCTGTCAGGAAACCCAACCAGAGAAATACAAGTCACTGCTAAAGTGTGTGTGGACAGGACGTGTCTGCAAAAAGGATGCAGGAGATCAGCTGTGCTGACATACATCATAGGAGCAATATAAAATGGAATGTATTTCACCTAAACAATTACAATTGTTAACATCTCACCGTACTAAAAGTCATTTAGCCAGAGGGTATTCACAAATAATGCAAATCTATACGAGGAGGCAAGTCTTCACATGAGGGCTTGCTTGAGTGTGTGAGCCCTCACTAACACATTTCTATGGCAAAGATGATGATCTTAAAGCAGCATTAGGCTCATTTCACACCGAAGCAACTTGTCATGTGATTTGACAGGTCAAATCACATGGAAAGCAGCACACTATTGACAGCAATGTAACGGTTTAACTGCTTGCCAACCAGCCGCCGCAGTTATAATGCAGCAGGTTGGTTTGGCTGCACGAATCATCGTAGGTACACAGTGATCTGTGGGCACACGCCCATTGGCCAGCCAATCAGCAGGTGCAGCCAGCGATCATTCCCCACAGTGACAGGACCTGCCATAGTAGACAAGGAAGATCTCCATTCTGACAGGGGATCACACAGTGTTTTCCCAGGCAGCCCATTCCCCATCCAGAAACACTGAGAGAACACATTGAACCCCTTGATCATCCCTGATGCTAACCCCTTCCCTGCCAGTGTCATTAGTACAATGTCAGTGCATATTTTTAGCAATAATAACTGGAATAAAGTCACTGGTTCCCAAAAAAATAAAAAATAAATGTCAACAAGGTGTCCGATCTGTCCGCCGCAACCCTGCAAAAAATATATAAATATTATTCGGGTACAGTGTCACACGACGTGCAATTGTCAGTTGAAGGAACAGTGCTGGATCTCAAAAAAATGGCCTGGTCAGGAAGTGGGTGAATCCTTCCAGGGCTGAAGTGGTGCGATGCCGACTTTGCGGGGCCACAGCGATTTGAAAAAGTAGTACCTGCATTACTTTTGGCAATTTCAGGTGTGACAATGCATAGAGATCTGTGCATGAAGCCGCAAACGTGTTTTCCCAAGTGGCACTGACATTTCAGATAAAGCTGCATTCAATATGAATAAGGGCTTAAAGGATCACTAAAGGAAATATATTTTTTTAGCTAAATAGCTTCCTTTACCTTACTGCAGTACTGGTTTCATGTCCTCATTGTTCGTTTTTGCTTTGAAGTTGCTGTAATTCTGCTGTGATCTCCACACTTCCTGCTTGTCTGGCTCCTCATGAAAAAAACTCATGGGAGCTTCTCACTGTGGTCTAAGCTGTGTGTCTAAAACTCCTCAGAACCAATCAGATTCATTTTAAAAACAAAACAGTGCCCTGGATTTGTTTGTTTTTGTTCTGTGGGTCTCTTTACGTCACATAAACATGAAACCAGTTTAAAACCGAAAGTGAAACTAGAGGCACATTATATGATATAATTTAATCTATTTTTAAAAGGAATCAGTTAACTTTTATGTCTCTATACCCTGTAAACAGTCATTTCAGCAAAAAAATTCTTCCTTTAGTGACCCTTTAAGCCCTAAACCAAAACATTGTAAGATATTGCAGCTTACCAATCCGTAGATGTAGTGGCTGCCTTTGTTTTTAGGCTTTTTTTCTGTGTGTTCATCTGGTGACTGACCAGTAACACCTCCTGTATTAGAGTGCCCACACTCTGGATGAAGGAGCACAGGGGGTGTTTAATGTACTGGAAAATTTACATACATTAAAGGGGTTCTAAAATCTCCAGGTTTTTCACCTCAACCACTTAAGCCCCGAAATATTGTGCGGGTCAAAGACCAGGCCACTTTTTGCAATTCAGCCCTGCATCGCTTTAACTGACAACTGCGCGGTCGTGCGACGTGGCTCCCTAACAAAATTGACGTATTTTTTCCCACAAATAGAGCTTCCATTTGGTGGCATTTGATCACCTCTGCAGGTTTTTAGTTTTTGCGCTATATAAAAAAGCAACAACTGTGAAAAAAAAAAAGCCATATATTTAACTTTTTGCTATAATAAATATCCCTCAAAAAAAAAATGTCTCCTCAGTTTAGGCCGATACATGTTCTTCTACATATTTTTGGTAAAAAAAAATAAAAAGAAGCCCATTAAGCGTTTATTGATTGCTTTGCACAAAAGTTATAGAGTGTACAAAATATGGGATAGTTTTATGGCATTTTTATTAATATTTTTTTTTTTACTAGTAATGGCTGCGATCAGCGATTTTTATCGTGACTGCGACATTATGGCGGAAACATCGGACACTTGACAAAATTTTTGGACCATCATTTTTACAGTAATCAGTGCTATAAAAATGCACCGATTACTTAGACACTGGCAGTGAAGGGTTAACCCGTAGGGGGCAGTGAAGGGGTTAAGTGTGACCTGAGTGATTCTGACTGTCAGGGGGCGTGGCTTGCCGTGTCACATCCCTGACTGCTGTTTCTGATGACAGGGAACACGATCAGCGACAGCGTCACTAGGCAGAACGGGGAGATGTTGCGTTTACACACATCTCCCCGTTCTTTAGCTCTGTGACCCGATCTCAGGACCCATGGTCATGGAGCTCGCGAGCACGTCGCCACACAACCACATTTCAGCAATATAAACGGGAATGTACCTGTACGCCCTTTTGCCTGTCCGTGACATTTTGTCAACGTAAAAGTGCATGCGCTGGTCGGCAAGCGGGTAAAGTGGAGTTCCACCCAAAAGTGGAAGTTCCGCTTATTCGATTCCGCCCGCCCCCTCTGGTGCCACATTTGACACCTTTCAGGGGGTGGTACCCCATCCCCAATTCAGGAAAATTGGGCAGCGGCAAATTACATCAGCAGCTCGGGCCCTCTCCCCCCCTTCTAGCAGGCCAGTGCTGGAGCGCAGCGCGCTTTGCGCAGTAGGGACCCGTGAAGCCGAAAGGCTACACTGCCAAGTTCCCTTACCCGCAACGGCAACAGCAGAACCCGACAAACATCAGCTGCAGTGCCGACATCGCTAGACTCCAGCACATGCAAGTGTCCTAATGTTAAAAGATCAGCAGCTACAGCATGTGTAGCTACTGACTTCATTTTTAAAGGGACGGGTGGAACTCCACTGTAATGCATTAAGGTGTTGCAGCTGCCCCCAGAGCCCTTGCGTTTTCTTACCTGAGCTTGTCTGTTCCCGCGATGTGGCCAGCGACTTTTGCTGCTGTCTCCATCCTCATTGGATAGATTGGAAGCAGCAAGAGCCATTGGCTTCCGCTACTGCCAATCAAATCCAGCGAATCCTGATGCCTGTATCAATGGACTTATGAGCGTGCCCACGCTGGTGTCCCCAAGGAAAGTGGCTTTCGTGGGTGCACCCGATGAGGAGGCACCAGGAGCATGGCTAGGGGAACGAAGAAGATCAGGCCACTGCACAGGGTAGGTCAGGACAACATTTATAAGAAAGCCACACATGAAACTTTGCAATCACTTTAAGGCCAAACTAACACATGACAAGCCGTTACAGGGACGGTTTTGACAAAGGTTTTACAATAAAAGCTGATCATTGTGTTAAATGGTTTGTCCCATCCTTGTAACGACAAGAAAGCTTTTCTGTTGAACAGACTTACTGACTGGATTACCAGATGACAATAGAAGAAAAGTAATGCAGTCACCACATGAAAGAACTAGAAGTGTTTTCTATGGGGTGTAATCAGGGCTGGACTGGGACAAAAATGTGGCCCTGGACTTCATCCAGACTGGCCCACTATGACAGGTCTCTCCCACAGCGGCCGGACAACTCCCCCCCCCCCCCGGCCACCCAAGCACCCTCTCCCCCTTCACTAGCCACTCTTTATTAGAGTAGAACGGCTGGTACTCTTATAGGCAGTACCAGTGGGGAAGCTAGACATTATTTCAACCGGGGCAAAGAATCAGTTTGGTGCTCCCCCTTATGGGACAAGATTAGGCAGAAGGGAAAAAATCCCAGGCCGCTGTCACTGAAGCCGGCCCACTGAGCCATCGGCCCACCGGGAAACTCCCTGTAGTCCCAATGGCCAGTCCATCCCTGGGTGTAATAGTGATTTCATTCCTCACTGCTGCCCCACAAAGCTGAATAGAGGAGATGAGGGGAGTGTAGTGGCCCGGATGGACACACCTGTCATCACACTGCAGTAACCCATAGCAACCAGAGGAGTAGGTGGCCCTGTGTGTATGACAGGGGATCGTAACCCTCCCCTCCCCCCGGAGCCGGCACTTACTATGGGTCATTGGTGAAGCGAGGTGTTCGGGGTGGCTGGTACCCATACAGGTGGCAATAGAGAACGTCGAAGCAGAAGCAGCACATCTCGGCGGAGACCACCATCTTGCGGGAGCCTGGACTTAAGCTGGAGCCGCAGCCCGGAGAGAGAGTCCCGCAGCCCGGGGATAGGCTGTTCCCACAAGACAGGCCGTTCACCCGGATGCTTCCACCGGGCCCGCTCCCGGAGCCTCCGAGGCCCAGCTCCGCCCCGCGGCACTGGCTCTCCCCGCTGCAGTGTGGGCCGCCCGGGCCCCCGGAGCCAGACGGCGGAGAGCTGGATAGTTTCTGCTTCTTCACCCCGCAGCAGCCCGCCGCCATCTTGGAACAGTCTCCCACGCACCGCTTCCGACCCATGCTCCGGGCGTCCTCCTCCTGTGCGTGGTGACGTCGGAACGTCAGGCCTTCGTAGCTCCGCCCAGTCCTGTCAGTCAGATAGATGCTCGTCCCGCCTACTGTCTCTTACAGCTGCTTGATTGGCAGACTGAGGGAAGTGCCGGCCACGCCCACTTCTTCTCCTGTGGCTGGATGACGGACAGGCGGGTAGACCCTGCAGAGGGAGACAGAGGGGGGAAAGGACTGTCAGTGCAAACAGCTGGCATAGACAGAAATGGAGGTGTCACACCTGTAACATGTCATACACATATTATGGAGGAGGAATGGGGCTAAACAAAACTCTATTCATCTAGTATCCTTACAAATCTGCGTTATTATCTGAGCGTTGTGAAAGGGAAGTGTTTATTCTGTATATGACATCACCAGACACAGATGTGGTATGTAATGGTGTGCATCCCATCCCCCCCGCATAACAATCTCCTCCATAGCATACAGGCCTGAGCGGAGCTCCTCCAGCACTGTGAAAGATCCAAAAAAGCTTTCACATTGAAGCGGTGCGCTAGCAGGACCGCTCCAAAAGTCCTGCTAGCCGCATCTTTGGATCGGTATAGGAGCGGTGTGTTTACCGCTCCTCCCCATTGAAATCAATGGGAAATCACGGTAATACTGCCGGCAATGCTCCTCTGCAGAGCGGGGGTTAAAAGTGCACCGCTAGCGGCCGAATATCGTGGTAAATACGACGGTATAGCGGCGCTAAGGGGCCTTAGTAAATCAACCCCAATGATCTGCGGCTTTCAAATCAGGCTGAAGTAGCGCAATTTCAAAGCTATACTGACGTGAACCAGGGCTAAAGCTGAACTCCAGGGGCCAGATTCTGAAAGGACTTACGACGGCGCAGCGCCATGTACGCCGTCATAAGTCCTAATCCGACCCGTCGTATCTATGCGCCTGATTCTTAGAATCAGTTACGCATAGATATCCATTAGATCCGACAGGCGTAAGTCTCTTACGCCGTCGGATCTTAACTGCATTTTTTTGTTGACCGCTAGGTGGCGCTTCCGTCGAATTCCGCGTCGAGTATGCAAATTAGCTAGATACGCGAATTCCCGAACGTACGCGCGGCCGACGCAGTAAAGTTACAACGTTCACGTCGATACCAATGAGGCTTTGCGGCGGATTTTCGAGCATGCGCACTGGGATTGTTTCACGAACGGAGAATGCGCCGTTAAAAAAAAACGTAAAAAAACGCGGGGTCAAGACAAATTGAAATAAAACACGCCCCCAACATCCACATTTGAATTAGGCGGCCTTACGCCGCAACACATACGTTACGCCGCCGTAACTAAGGGCGCAAGTTCTTTCTGAATACAGAACTTGCACCCAAAGTTACAGCGGCATAACGTATCAGAGATACGTTACGCCGGAAGAAAGATGCGCTCATCTTTCTGAATCCGGCCCCAGGTGTGGATATTTTTGCACATTTACACTAATCCTGCTCAGTCCAATGTACATACGCATTTCTCACATGAGGGGCAACTGTGCAAGTGGATAATCACTGTAGTAGTCAATGTTACAACAAACACAACAGGGATTGATTTACCAAAACTGGAGAATCAATTACAAAGCATGCTTTGATTGGACAAGGTGGAGATTTTAATGTCAACACCCTGCCTCAGAGAATGCCTTATATTAATTGAAAAAAAATATATTCTATGAATGATGTCCAAGCGAGCAACCCCCTGTGTTCACTATACAGGAGGGCTCAGCATGCAACCTGCAGCAATCATCATAGTAGAGCCGACTGCTACAGCGTACTTACATTGATCCAAGCTGGATAAATAAATATTATATCTGGAGTCCATATGGAATTCATACTGCTCATGTTACTACTCTTCCACAATCATTGGATGGGCAGAGGAGATCTTGTCATTCAACTGCTCCTCCTCCATTCACAGAACATGATGCATTGTGGGAGTGTAGTAATGTAAGCAGTAAGAATGGTGGAGAGGACAGAAGGGGTTGTGCTTTTGAAACAACATTTCACAGTACTGGCAGAGAAGTTTGGGAATTTTTTCTGTTTATAAATTATATTATAACTAGGTGGACGATGCATCAATGTGATGCTACATCTGTCCTGAGAACTGAGTGATAAAACACTGCTGATCACTCAGTTCTTAGCACTCCATGATAAGAGAACTGGACACTGTCAGTCAGCGGGTCTCTGCTCTGCTCCCCCTCCCCCCCGCACTTACTGGAGGGCTGGAGCTGCTGGTCCAGGCTCCCAGTGGTTCACTGAGAGGCTGAGACAAGTGGCAGTTCAGGCTTCTTGGTGGATTCCAACCATATGGTCATCATGATCTTTCCCCAGCCTGGCTCTGTGGTGATGTTAGCTGACAACAGGCTTCAGCCCACTGTCAACTGAAAACAGGCCACAGGAGTGCATGCAGAACATGAGGCGTCCAATCATTGCAGAGGACAGGAGAAGACATGGAGGACTCAGAGGGAGCGTGGAAGACAGCGCCGTGACCTGAGACAGGTAAGTGCCGGGGGGGGGGGGGGGCACACTGGCAGCAATTGATGGGGCACCGTAGCGGCAATTGATGGGCAAGTAGCGGTAATTGATGGGCACACTGGCAGCAATTGATGGGGCACACTGGCAGCAACTGATGGGGCACAATAGCGCCAATTGATGGGCACACTGGCAGCAATTAATGGGTACAGTAGCTGCGTTTGATGGCACATGGCTGCGTTTGATGGGCACAGTGGCTGTGCTTGATGGGCACAGTGGTCGCGCTTGATGGGCACAGTGGCTGCATTTGATGTGCACAGTGGCTGCAATAGATGATTTTTTTTTTCAGTTTGTTTGCGCCCCCCCAAAAAAAAATTGGAGCACCAGCTGCCACTGGTCTGTATGCAGAACAAGTTCACGGCCAACACCCTTTACACTAAATTCCACGGATTTGTCCGATGGAAATCTGATCGCGTATACGAGGCTTAACACCCTGTGTACAGCAAGTATAAAAGCAATGTGGAGGCCACGCTTAAAACACAAGTTATTTCATCCTTTCTTCTACTTTAAGGTTTTATTGGTCCCAGTTCTTATTTGTAAGATCTACAACATCTACAAGGAGAATTTATTACTGGCAGTCAGGCACAGTCTGCATCTATAAGTGATGATGATGCATTTTTAAAGAAGGCAGCAACTGTATCTTCCATAGGGATAAATGGTATCATATGCAAAGCACATTAAATATGCAATCAGTGAAGAACACATAGATGTGAATGACTCTATAGGGGTCTATTTATCAGTTTATTTTTTCTTGGGTGAAAGTTGTGTGACTATTCATTCATTCACCATTCACATCAACATAAAAGAGATTTAGACCCCCCTCTCCACCACAAACACCTGTCAACATATCCCCCAATGAATGGTAGTGTGGCACTGCATTATGGTGTGTTGCAATACAGGTTTGATTTGGTATGTAAGGTGTGTTGGGCTGCCCTCCAGAATGCATGCCCACCCCTTTCACACTGGCATTTTTGAGGCGCTTTAGCATTAAAAAAAGCGCTTGTAAAGCGCCTGAAAGAAGCTGTATCTGCAATCCCAATGTGAAAGCCAGAGTGCTTTCACACTAAAGCGCCTGAAAAATGTCTTAGGCCCCATACACACGGGAGGATTTCGAGGATTTCCGCGGATTTCCATGCGATGGAGTGTACTCACCATCGCATTGAAATCCGCGCCGAAATCCTCTGGCGATGACGCGTCGCGCCGTCGCTGCGATTATGACGCGGCGACATGCGCGACGCTGTCATATAAGGAATTCTACGCATGCGTCGAATCATTACGACGCATGCGGGGGATCCCTTCGGACGGATGGAACCAGTGAGTCTATACAGACCAGCGGATCCATCCGTTGGGATGGATTCCAGCGGATAGATTTGTTTAGCATGTCAGCAAATATTCGATCTGCTGGAATCCATCCCAGGGGATAAATATCCGCGGAAACAGATCCGCTGGAGTGTACACACCATAGGATCTATCCGCTGAAACCCATTCGCTGGGATTTTTCAGCGGATGGATTCTATCGTGTGTATGGGGCCTTAGTGTGAAAGGGGTTTTAGCTTTAAAAAAAGCACTTGTAAAGCGCCTGAAAAAACAGTTGTAATCTGGCCTAAGGATTTAATGTCGTCTACCCTGTGCCAGTCGTTTTTTTTTTATACACTGGTAATAGACATTAGTCATAGGTTGAAGCATATACAAACCCAAACACAAAAATGTAATATAGTGCAGATTACCAGTCATTAGATGTGGTGGCTGAATTTGTTTTCTTTTTCAGACTAACTACTAAGAAATAGGGATGAACAAAGCAGACATGTTTGTTGTCCAGCCTGTGTGACAATTATGGGCGCCTTCATAGATATGGTGGAGAAGTAAGTGTAGCCATCCAGGGACAGGAAGTGTTTTTCCCAGAATAAAGGCAAAAGGTATAGGACAATCATGGCTGTCTCCCTAGATACAGTAGAGAAGTAAATGTAGCTATCCGGAACAGGAAATATTTTTTACAGGATTTTTTTACAGAGAAAAAAAAAGAACACTGCTTTAGCTACTAGATCTAAGAACTGATAAGCTCCAATATATTACATTTTTGTTTTTGGTTTAGATACACTTTAACCACTTCCCGACCGCACATTGTCATATGACTCCCGCAGGAACTCTCTGTCCCTCTGGGCGGGCGTCCTCGGCTTCCCGGCTGCTAGGGGGAGCGAGCCTGCTGCGTCACTTGGGAGCCGATGCGCGTGCCCGGCGGCCACGATGTCCGCCGGGCACCCGCGATTGCTCATCACAGAGCAGGGTGTAAACACACAGATCCACGTCCTGTCAGGGGAGAGGAGAACTGGTTGTGTGTTCCTTGTATATAGGAACACCGATCGGTCACCCTCCCTCATAATTCCCTTCCCCCCACGGTTAGAATCACTCCCTAGGACACACATTTAACTCCTTGCTCGCCCCCTAGTGTTAACCCCTTCCCTTCCTTTATAAAGTAATGAGTGCATTTGTATAGCACTGATCGCTTTATAAATGTCAATGGTCCCAAAATAGTGTCAAAAGTGTCCCATGTGTCCGCCGCAATGTTACAGTTATGATAAAAATCGCAGATCGCCGCCATTACTAGTAAAAAAAACTTTATAAGAAAAATTACATAAATCTATCCCCTATTTTGTAGACGCTATAACTTTTGCGCAAACCAATCAATATTCGCTTATTGCATTTTTTTGTTACCAAAAATATGTAGAAGAATAAATATTGGCATAAACTGAGGGAAAAAATAAAATAAAAAATTGGATATTTTTTTTTTGTTTATAGCGCAAAAAGTAAAAACCGCAGAGGTGATCAAATACCACCAAAAGAAAGCTCTATTTGTGGGGGAAAAAATATAAAATTTGGGTAGTGTTGCATGACCACGCAATTATTCAAAATGTTACAGCGCTGAAAGCTGAAAATTGGCCTGGGCAGGAAGGGGTTGAAAATGCCCAGTAATGAACTACACTACTGTAGAGAGATTTATTTTTTTGCTAACGATAACCCTCATTATTGTGTGTGTGTGTGTATAATAATGGCTTACAAACAGTCATATAACTGATCTAACCGGTAAGTTTGCTGGAACACATAGTAAATATGAATATGTTACAAGGTTTCTTTTGGAGCCACGTTATTAATAATACAATGTACTGTTGTCATGCGTTGCATGTTGACAGTGCTCTGAACTTGATGGAAATAATTATACTTATTAAAAACAATTAGAAACAGTTCCCATTTAAAAAACATTGTAAAAAAAAAGTATCTGTATGCAATGTATTACTTTCCAATCCCAGAGCATGAATTGGTATTATTAACCACTTAAGACCCGGACCAAAATGCAGGTAAAGGACCAGGCCAGTTTTTGCGATTCGGCACTGTGTCGCTTTAACTGACAATTGCGCGGTTGTGCGACGTGGCTCCCAATCAAAATTGGCGTCCTTTTTTTCCCACAAATAGAGCTTTCTTTTGGTGGTATTTGATCACCACTGCGGTTTTTATTTTTTGCCCTATAAACAAAAATAGAGCTACAATTTTGAAAAAAATTCAATATTTTTTACTTTTTGCTATAATAAATATCCCCCAAAAATATATAAAACATTTTTTTCCCTCAGTTTAGGCTGATACGTATTCTTCTACCTATTTTTGGTAAAAAAAAATTGCAATAAGCGTTTATCGATTGGTTTGCACAAAATGTATAGCATTTACAAAAAAGGGGATAGTTTTACTGCATTTTTATAAAAAATAATTTTTTATTACTAATGGCGGCAATCAGCGATTTTTTTCGTGACTGTGACATTATGGCAGACACATCGGACAATTTTGACACATTTTTGGGACCATTGCCATTTTCACAGCAAAAAATGCTATAAAAATGCATTGTTTACTGTGAAAATGACAATTGCAGTTTGGGAGTTAACCACTAGGGGGGCGCTGAAGGGGTTAAGTGTGACCTCATATGTGTTTCTAACTGTAGGGGGCGGGGCTGGATGTGTGACATCATTGATCGACTTTCCCTATATCAGGGAACAGACGATCAATGACAGCGCCACAGTGAAGAACTGGAAAGCTGTGTTTACACACAGCTCTCCCTGTTCTTCAGCTCCAGGGACCGATCACGGGACTCCGGCGGCAATCGGGTCTCGCGGCCGCAGTCACGGAGCTTCGTACAGGTACGTGCTTGTGCCCAGCCGTGCCATTCTGCCAACGTATATATGCAGGAGGCGGTCCTTAAGTGGTTAAACAAGGTGTCCAAGACCTCCCGGAATGATCCCTGCCCCAGTGCTGCCCATATCCATAGCAATTATCAATCACTTATTCAATGGAAAGTGATTAACCACTTGCCTACAGAGCACTATCACCCCCTTCCTGCCCAGACCAATTTTCAGCTTTCAGAGCTGTCACACTTTGAATGACAATTGCGCGGTCATGTAACACTGTACCCAAACAGAGCTTTCTTTATATTCCTATAAATTTTGCGCAAACCTATCGATAAACGCTTATTGCAATTTTTTTTAACAAAAATATGTAGAAGAATACGTATCGGCCTAAACTGAGGAAAAAAATAGTTTTTTTATATATTTTTGGGGGATATTTATTATAGCAAAAAGTAAAAAAATATTGTTTTTTTTTCAAAATTGTGGCTCTATTTTTGTTTATAGCGCAAAAAATACAAACCGCAGAGGTGATCAAATACCACCAAAAGAAATCTCTATTTGTGGGAAAAAAAGGATGCCAATTTTGTTTGGGAGCCACGTCGCACGACCGCACAATTGGGGGATCTCCTATACTGGGTGGACGTCATATGACGTCCTGGACTTTGTGCGGTGATATCTGAATGATGCCTGCAGCTAGAGGCAACATTCAGATATCATTGTGTTCCGGCAGCGATCCTGCACACCATAAGAATGATCATCTGCAGCTTGATCATTCTTATAGGCGGCGGGAGGGGACATCCCCCCTCCCGCCGCCATCCGGTGCTTCTCCGGGCTCCCCCGTGCCATCGGGGGCCCGGATAAAGGATCGCCCTGCGCCGGATAGGAAGCATAGAGATGACCGTCAGAGGCCCGAGCGTGATGTGATGACGTCACGCCCGGGTACCCGTAAGTAAACAAAGCCGCAATTGCGGCTAGTAAGCAAGAGATCTGTGAATTTTTTTTTTCATGATCTCATGCTTTCCAGCCTGGAGGAGAGATGTTGGGTCTTATTGACCCCGAATCTCTCCTTAAAGAGGACCTGTCACACACTATTCCTTTTACAAGGGATGTTTACATTCCTTGTAATAGGAATAAAAGCGATCAAAGAATTTTTATTTTTTTTAAACTGTAAAAAAATAAATAAAAAATAAGTAAAATAAAAAATAAATAATTTTTTTTTTAATTAAAACGCCCCTGTCCCCGGTAGCTTGCGCTCAGAAGCGTACGCACACGTAAGTCCCGCCCACGTATGTAAACGTCGTTCAAACCACACGTGTGAGGTATCACCGCGTGCGTTAGAGCGTGTGCAACAATTCTAGCACTAGACCTCCTCTGTATCTCTAAACTGGTAACCTGTAATTTTTTTCAAAGCGTCGCCTATGGAGATTTTTAAGTAATGAAGTTTGGCGCCATTCCATGAGTGTGCGCAATGTTAAAGCATGACATGTTAGGTATCTATTAACTCAGCGTAACATCATCTTTCATATTTTACAAAAAAATTGGGCTAACTTTACTGTTTTGTTATTTTTTAATTCATGAAACCATTTTTGACCGCCATTTTATTCCCTAGGGTGTCTGCTAAAAAAACATATATAATGTTTGGGGGTTCTGAGTAATTTTCTAGCAAAATAATGATTATTTGTACATGTAGGAGAGAAGTGCCAGAATAGGCCCGGTATGAAGGTGGGTATAAAAGCCCTGTATTGAAGTGGTTAAGAAATTTTTTTATAAAAAAAAAAGGGGGGGGGGTTGCCATCCAGGGCCGTGGGGACACGGATGGCAAGGTGATTACACCTTACATAATATAACTATTGTCCTTTCAGTGCTGGCTGTTACCCTTTGATTCGATATGTCCTTGTCAGCTGTTTTCTGAATACTAAACAGTAATCTTTCATAGGTTTATTAATCATTACTGATGGGATTTGACCTTCTTTAAGGAGAACAATGAATTTGACATCATATCTGAATCTGAGTTGATTTGATGCTCATCCTACTTACAGTTGACAATAATTTCCTGGGACTCCTAACTTATATAAAAAGATGGGAAGCAGGAATATAGAAGATAAAGGGGCGAGGGGGTTAATCCCGAGCTACTGAGAATTTAAGGTTTTGTTGGTCACACTCGTGTAAATTAGCCCTGTCTCTGTATAAGCAAAAAAACGTTAAGGCCAGATTCAATACAGTGCCTTATTGTAACACACAATATATGCAAATGTTATGGTGCATTAGCGTAATAATTGGTAACACAAGAAACATTGGGGTTTATTTACTAAAGGCAAATCCATTTTGCACTTGGAAGTGCAGCTGCTGTAGATTTGAGGGGGACATGCAAGGAAAATAAAAACCAGCATTTTGGCTTGTACATGGTTGGATGATAAAATCAGCAGAGCTTCCCCTCATTTCAGATCTTCCCCTCAGTTCTAAAGCGACTGCACTTCCAAGTGCACTTGTAGTGCAAAGTGGATTCACCGTTAAATCAACCCCATAGTGTGATGTGTTTTATTGGCATTCATACCAATAAGCTTATCACAGTGTACATAGGTGAACCATTGGTGCAATGTGGTGCTCTGTGATAAAAAGAAATAGTGCTGCTGCTGCCTAATAACCTATGTTGTAATGCATAGTCATTCGATCAACTTGAATTGGCTGCCTTACTACAATACATGTTAATATGGTAAATATCACATGTTAACATGTGTGTGGTAGTTCAAACACAGTGCACCTGACATGTGTGAAGCCAACATCTTATTGATGACATTAGCCCAGTGGGAATGGTTATACATAGGCCCGGATTCACATACATTGGCGCATATTTATGCCAGCGTAGCGTATCTAATATACGCTACGCCGACGTAGCGCAGAGAGGCAAGCACTGGATTCACAAAGCCAGTGCTGCCAAATCTGCGCTGGGTTCCCTCGGCGTAAGCCGTCGTAAGTGGAAGTGGGCGTGAGCCATGCTAATGAGGCATGACCCCATGCAAATGATGGGCCAAGCGTCATAGAAATACTTAAAACAAACGGCACCATCCCGTGGACGTATCCCAGTGCGCATGCTCAGAATCACGTCAAAACTACTTCCTAAGATACGACGGATCACTGCCTACGACGTGAATGTAACCTACGCCCAGCCCTATTCACGTACTACGTAAACGACGTAAAATACGACGGCTGTGTTCCCTGGTCCATACGTTTGCATGAGTTGGGCCTCATATATGGGGAATAACTTTACGCCGGGCGTACGACTTGCGTAACCCACGTATATTATGCGCCGGGCACATGTATGTTCGTGAATCGACGTATCTCCCTCATTAGCATATGTGAATAGGAAATCAATGGGAGCGCCACTTGCGGCCAGCGTAAATATGCGCCCAAGATACGCCGGAGTAGGAAAGTTACGTTGGTCGGATGAAGCCTATTTTCAAGCGTATCTTGGTTTCAGAGTCCGGCGCATAGATACGACGGCACATATTTACACTTACACGGCGTATCTCGAGATATGTCGGCGTAAGTGCTTTGTGAATCCGGGCCTATGTTTTTAAGTGAATTAATTAGGCAAGGTCAAATAAGAAGAATTAACACAACATTCAAGTTGTCATAGTTCAGGGATGAGTTATAGTCTATACGAAGAACTAGCTTGTCTATGTGATTATGTAAAAATAGGACATTTTACTGTAGATGTGTCATCACAGGAATTCCAAACGGGGAGTGGAAATTCTCCAATTCACTTGCCCATACTGGAACTAATAGGAGGTTTCTGACACATTAATGCTAATTACCTGTATATGTAGAGGGGTTGGACTGTTTCCAGAAACAGAAAGAAATCTCCCAATCCCTGGTATATGATAAAAAGAGAGAGAAATAGAGACTGGTCTCTCTCAAGGTAGTGGGACTTTAATTGGAGATACTGTTATTAAGGTGAGCACACCACACAATTTACATTTATTCAATGATAAAATTTAAAATGACACAGTCATATTACATAGACCATGAATTGATGCTTGATTTATGAAATAAGATGCTTGATAATGCTTGAAAATTGTGTGGTGTGCTCACCTTAATAACAGACATAATGGGCCAGATCCACAGATAATTAGATGGGCGCAGCGTATCAGAGATACGCTACGCCGCCGTACCTTACCTGGCGGATCTTCGAATCCTCAAAGAATTTGCGCCTTAAGTTACGGCGGCGTACTGTATTTCTGGCGGCGGAATTCAAATCGGCGGGTAGGGGGGCGTGATTCATTTAAATGAAGCGCGTCCCCGCGCCGAATGAACTGCGCATGCATAGTTTCCGAAATTTCCCGCCGTGCATTGCGCTAAATGACGTCGCTAGAAAACAAACAGGCATATGGAAAAGACAATTATATTACTGATAATGATATAGATTACCTTTCCACTAAAAAGCCAGTCAATTGGTAACAGCATTAATTTAAAATACATAAAACTAAAACTTGAATACATTATTTGAAGTAATAAGTTAATAAACAATTTAATAATATGAATTGCCATCCGCCCACCCTATCTCACCCTAAAATCAGTAAAAAGTGGGTAAATAGTAAGGTATACAATAAGCTAATGTGCTTACACACTGGTGCTGCAATGTGAAAAGAAGGCTTAGCTAAAGTTAAGTTAGTAAAGTCAAATAAATTTAGAAGCTGTCGGCCGAACAGCACCTGTAGCCAATCTGCTGTAAAATGTAAGCACAGTTTGGGTGTTCTGACAGCCATCACAAGTCACTGTCAGAATACAATAGCCTGGCAGGGGGAAATCTTCCATCCATGCAGTTAGTGTATTGATAGCTTTGGGCTACAATTGTACAGGCGATTTATGTGTCTCCAGCATTTACCGCAGGTAATCCCTGGCTGTGCAGAGATCAATGAATACTGTAGATGCGACTGCCAGCAACCTGTCATTATAGTGAACAGGGCTGTAGGCTGCACCTAACCACTGAAAGCTGCGTCAGGTACTGCCGCTACAATTCACACCGGCCTTAACCTCCCTGGTGGTATTATGATTATTTCAGAAAATAGGTGCTGAAAGCGGTACCATTATTTGCAAGGAACTTTGGCATTTTATACTGTAGGATTGTAATTCTTAGGAATAACTCACTTAAATTTTTTTATGACGAATTTCCCCACAAATCGCTATCGCAACAATTCTGCAAGTGATTATAATTTATTATCGCTGTTTTTTAGCTGCTCTAAAATCATTTTTGACATAACGGGACACTTTTGGACAATCTACAGTTTTCAGGCAGAAAGAACAGTTTTTATTATATAAAAGAACATGCAGGACACTGGGCAGACCACTAGGGACAAGGGGGGTGTGTATTTTTTATATACAGTACTGTAATCTATAAGATTACAGTATACTGTATGTATTGTGTTTGTTTACCTTTTTGAATTTGGCGCCATTCTCCGCCCCGTGCGTCGTAACGACGCAGGGAACGGAGATCGGCGGCACAGGAGGACACTGTGTGAATCGAGTGAGGTCCCGCTCGCTCACACAGCGCGGTGGCATCGCTGGATCCAGGGACAAGGTAAGTAACTTTGTCTGTGGCTGCAGCGAGGCGAGCCCGAGTCTGACTCGGGGTTACCGATCCTAGCAAAAAATCTCACCCCGAGTCAGACTCGGGAACACCGCTAGGAGGGTTAATCAATGGTGTGAATTTAGCCTTAGGCAGAGCCTTACTTCCATCATTTACTCAACTGGTTGTCAGGATGAAGTGTTCAATTTACACATCCCTCTAAATAGATGCCCATGTCAGCAGCACAGCAGAAAAAACCTGTAATAGATATTGCCAAGATAGAGTGTTCCATCCCCTGCTGATGAGCTCCAAAATGGATATCTAGCTATCAGCCTGTCCCTGTCTGAATGAAAAAATTTGATCTAACAGGCTCTGGAAATTTCTGCACATTGTCTTTGATTGTACATGCCAAAAAAAATTCATACAAGAGAATTTAATGGAGACAACAAAGGCATTTTTCCTCTGATCAATAGCAATGCAGATTTTTTTTACCAACTACCAATATAAAAGAAGAGTTTCAACACTGGCCACCAATGTAATAGCGGTTTACACTGACCACTAATGTAATAAAAGTATTCACAGTAACCACCAATGTAAGGAGGGATTTACACTGACCACCAATGTAAGGGGCTCATTCACACTGGCCACTGGTTTGGGACTTTCTTCTGCATTTGTATCGCATAGAGTAGCCCATTGAAATGAATGGGCTGCCCTACACGTGACCTACATCTTTATCCACCCTGTCAGTACACCTTTGCATCCTAAAACCCATGCTAACCTCTGCACCCCAAACCTCCCCCATTCTCTCCACTCCTATCCCCCCCTTTAACTCTACCTGCCTCCTCTGCTCATCCCACCCACTGATTTGCTTACCTTTGCAGAACAGGCTGATGGTAGGCTTAATGACCACAGTTGTTGGGCAGGACTTTCAAGCATGCCCCTTTATCTTCCAAGTGGGTAGCATTTAGTATAGGTAATGGTGGACATGACCTCAGGGGTGCATAATATACATATAAATACCAAACTCTATTTACATATGAATGCTGCCGATCCGCCACTATTAACATATGAATGCCGCTGCTATTTACATATCAATGCCGGTATTTACATGTAAACACAGTGTCTGCAGGTGAGTCATCTGTACACAACAATATTGCAGATCAGGGCAGCATTAGTAACAGAACTTCACACTCAGATATCAGGACACAGCATGGGACTAAAACTTCAAGAGAAAAGCTGCCCCTTTTGCCCTGCCTTAAAGACAATTCTGACTAGGGATAAGCTGAAACCCCCCGGTTCGGTTCGCTGCAGAACATGCGAACAGGCAAAAAATGTGTTTGAAAACGTGAACACCGTTAAAGTCTATGGGACACGAACGTGAAAAATCAAAAGTGCCAATTTTAAAGTTTAACCACTTCCCTACCCGCCATAGTCATATGACATCCACAGATGGGATCTCCCATCCTGGGTGGACATCATATGACGTCCTGGGCTTCCCAGCCGTCAACATGGGGACAAGGTGCTTTGGGGGTCTTGGACTTGGATTTTAAGGGGGACCCCTACGCCATTTAAAAAAAAAATTGGCTCAGGGTTCCCCTTAATATCCATACCAGACCTGAAGAGCTTGGTATGGAATTTGGGGGGACCCCCACGCAATTTTTTTTTAATTTTGGTTCGGGTTCCCCTTAATATTCATACCAGACCCAAAGGGCCTGGTAATGGACTGGGAGGGGGGGGGCGCATGCCCTTTTTTTCAATGACTTTTAACTGTATTGCCTGGACCCGACAATTTATCATAGCCGTAAGTAGTTTTAAATGACTTTTTTGCATTGATACATGTCCCCTGGGGCAGGACCCAGGTCCCCAAACACTTTTTATGACAATACCATGCATATTAACCTTTTAAATTAGCACGTTTGATTTCTCCCATAGACTTTTAAAGGGTGTTCCTTGGTTTTCAAATTTTACACGAACACCCCAAATTGTTAGCTATTCGGCGAACAGGCAAACACCCGATGTTTGAGTCGAACTTACGTTCAACTCTAACATTGGGCTCTTCCCTAGCCCTGACCATGTCATTTATTCACTGAGTTCTGTGAATGAAAAAAAACACAAGTATCGTCAGCCACCCCAGCCGACGCTTTGTAGTTCTCAATGAATTGCGAGGATGCTGGTAAGAACTCTCGTACTTTATTGATTCTTCCTGCAATTCAGTAATTACTTGCTTGTATCGGAGGTACAGACAATGTACTTGGAGTCTGCAGGATCGTGGCATTGCACCCGAGACTGCTGAACACGGGTGCAATGCTTTACAGTGTCCACCGCAAAAAAATATATAATTAAACATTTAGCAGCTGAGAAACCATCCAATAATTGACTATTGGAAGAAAAACAATGAGTTCTAAACAGGATGTTGTTGTGCAGAGATGTAGGATGTAACAATCCAAGTTATGGTATGTCTAACGTATTATCAGATCGTGCAAAAGTTGAACTGTGGGGCAGGAAGAAAATTGAAGCCTTGGTATGATGGTGGTGAATTATAACATTGCATGGACTGACCCTAGAACAATTCCTTCTTTACTTCCTCCCACATGTAAAGCATCTGAAGCTAACTCCTACACATTTCACATGTATGGATTATGTTTGTCACATCAAATTATTCTGTTTTAGATCTAATCTTATATGATTTACACAGTTTATAAGCTGAAAACATTTCTTACTTTGATAACTGATCAGAGAACAGTCAGGGTGGGAGTCAATGTGGTTTTAAAATGACTACACCCGTCAATGAGTGTGGTTATTAGAGATACTTTTTGGTTACACCTATGACTGAACTCCAGAGTCAAACAGGTCAAATATGCAGACTATAAATAGTTGGATTGAGCAGCTATGTTTGTCTATTAGTGTCTTTGGTATTTAAGAGACACATTTTCGAATCCACCAATGAATCAGCATTAGTGAAATAGCTGCACCCTTTCCACTAGTGTGTTTTTGCACGAAGAAGAGATTTCTATCTCTCCAGCACTTGTTTTGCACATTTGGAATGGAAAGGGGGCATTAATTAGTGCCCACATCATGGGATTGTGGCCGGCGGAACAACCATGAAATAATATAAAAAAAAAAAAAAAAATGGTCAACTGAAAGTACTGTAGCTGGCAGCTTGGGCGGGAAAAACGTGACTTTCAAAGGATGAGTCATGTTGCTGGGCAAAATAGGCTTCTGAGTCACGTGTTTCCCGGGTTTTTAGCAGGTGTTTGAACTCACGTGTTTCCCGGGCTTTCTGCATGTGTTTGAATTCACATGTTTCCCGGGCTTTGTACACGTGCGGGGGGCTATATAAAGCCCACTGCTCGGAAGGTTTTTCAGTCAGGGCCTATACGGCATAGTGTGCTTCCCCTCCCTCCCTCCCTGTCGCAGCACCTTATGTGGTATGTCACCCTTAAAATCAAGGGGGGACTTTGTATTTATTAGTTATGGTATTCGCTCGAGTTCTATGACTGAGCGAGATCTTAAGAGATGATTAAAGTTTGGAAAATGTTATATTAAGAATTTAAATAATATTAAAAATGTTACTATTAGAATTTTAGTAATATTAAATGGAATATTTATGATTATATAGATTTATTTATACCAATAACGGTGCCGCGGCCATTTCTATTACCATAAAAAAAAAAAAAAAAAAAAAATTGAAATGAAATTATTTATTTATTCAATAAAGTTATTTAAATTATTTTGGTCTATGTTTTATTCAAATCATTAGAAGTTAAGTTGTCTGGTTCGGCCTACACTCCCATGCTTCTTTGCACAAAGAAGAAAATGTTTCATTGCAGTCTGATCACAGTCTGGTTGCATTTTTCGGACTAGTTTTGGACTTGCAGCTGGCACAAGTTTTAATTGCAATTTTGCACAGGATATTTGCATTTTGCACAGGAAGCTGTTTATTGCTGATTTTGTACATTTGTTTTTTTGCCATTTTGCACAGCTGATTGCTTCACACGGCATATATTCATCACAGTGTTATTAGCTATTTATTTTAGCACTTTGATACCAGTCACCATATATATTTTTATTTTATACCATATATACAGCTGCATATGTACAGCTAGCGTAGCAGCACGTTCCTTTATTTTGTTGGGAACAGCGCAGCACCATCCCCCACTTTACTCTCTTCTCTTTTGGGTATTTTGACCCTTATACAGTGCCTGCAGCACTTCCACCCTCATTTCTCTCGTACATGGCAGCGCAGGAATAATTATATACACAGTACTTACACCGTTTACTTCTAAAATATTACAATTATTTTTTTATTAAATAAAGAGCTACATGAATGTGTGGCTTTTTTATCTGCTTGGAGTTCAGCTTTTAAGTGATTTTTTTAACAAACATGTTTTACTTACCTGCTCTGTGCAATGGTTTTGCACACAGCAACCCCGATCCTCCTCTTCTCAGGTCCACCACTGGAGCTCATTCCCCTGCTTAGTGCCTAAATAGCAAGCCACTTGTTATGGGGATACTCCTGTATGCTCGCTTACAAGCCCTGCGCTGTGTGTCAATTGACAAACAGAACAGGGCTCAGCCCCACCCCTCTCCCTCCCTCTGTGATTGACAGCAGTGCAAACCTATGGCTTCTGCTGCTGTGTCTGAGCCAACGTGGAGAGAGAGAAGCTGCTCTTGTGATCACTGGATCATTATTGGGCTCATGTAAGTATTGGGGGGGAGCTGCACACAGAAGTTTTTTTTTACCTTCATGCAGTAACAAAAAAAAACTTCAGTCTTTAGAATCACTATAAGAGTTATTATAGCGATAATCATGAAAGGATCTATCAATCTGGTTGTACCCAAGTTGATCGATCACTCAACTTGGTACATTCAGCCTACCCATCAATGGTTCGAATCTGAACTGCCTGAGATTTGAACCCTATATGGCCAGCCTAAGATAGTATATTTCTGTAACGTCACACCAATAACTTTGCATTAAGTACAACTATAGTTGCCTCTTTCCCAGTCAACTCTCTTCCTTCTTTACGAGTATCCTTTCACTTCCTGCAGCCTTGCTCTCCACGGTGGTTGGTGAGGTGCTCCACCTAGGGGTACTTCCTGGTTCGCTCCTGTGCGGCCTATTTAAACTCCCAGCACTGACAGAATGGTGTTCCTCTATTGCTGACAGTACGCCACTGTCAGCTAGGCTTCCAGACTCACATGAACTGAGCTCCAGCTTCCTGAACTGGATCACCAGGACTCCTTGTTTGCAGCTACCGCTCTCATCAACCAGGTCCAGGCTCCCAGGACGTACATCCATGCCCAGCTATCTGCAACCGCAAGTACTCTGCTATAGAAACCAATTACTAAACGCTGATCTCCATACTTGCCGCTTGCTTCCAAGTTATGTTCACTGCTATGCTAAAGTACTAAGGAGTTTCACTCAAGTTTGAACTGCAGCTCACATGTTATGCTCACTGCTATAGATACCAGTTACCTGCTTTGCTTCTATGCCTGTGTTCATTACTGACCTCTAGTGTGCAGTCCCAGTACTGCGGCTACACCTATCCTTATACCTGTTCTATACCATTATTACCAAGATTTACTTTTATGTTGCTTATGCTGGAAT
Organism: Rana temporaria; assembly: GCF_905171775.1. Lineage (NCBI taxonomy): Eukaryota > Metazoa > Chordata > Amphibia > Anura > Ranidae > Rana > Rana temporaria. The sequence goes on along the minus strand of NC_053497.1, from coordinate 89,062,817 downwards.
AAGCACTATTTACTTTACTGAGGCTGTGATGATAGAACCCAAACTTTTAACTGAGTTAAGAGTGAAACCTGGGTTCGAACCTGAGAAGTCTCTGCAGTTGAGATCCATAAACCTGAAACTAATTTGGCGTATTGTTACATAATAGAGGAACCTTTTTCAAAATGGATCCAGCGGAACTAACCAATCATCTCGTAGGTCTCTCACAGCGGGTTGATACTCTCTCTGCCTCATTGCAGGAAGTACGGTTGGAGAATGACACTCTCCGTAACCGTCTTAACCAAATTGGTCCTCCTCACAGGGATCATCCCGAACCCAAGGTCTGCCCACCTGAACCCTTCTCTGGTGATAGGAAGTTATTCCGTCATTTTGTCAGTTCCTGTCAGTTGATGTTTGAATTACAGCCGCGCACTTATTATTCTGACAGGATCAGAATACTCACTCTCGTCTTATAGTCTATGCACCTCAGTACAGACCTGGTGGTCCCTCATCATACCTGCTAGATCAGGTCAGTCTATCTGGCTGAAAGGGGTCCCTTCACCATTATTGGTGAAGTTACACAAATTACAGAAATAAACAGATACTGCTATTACACATGTTTAGGACATCCAATAGAAATAGAATTCATCCTACACTCTTCTCCCCTTGGAGCTTATTTCAAATTATCTTCACGTATCAGTGTCTTCGTTCTTTCCTAAAGTATCACCTTATATACATCTTTAGAAGGATTGACTATCCTAACCAAGATTCACTACTTGTGCACCATCAAAGAAGGGCCCCAACTAAGGTAGCAAAAACAAAAATACATTTTATATTTTGAGAACAATTTCCTCTTATCTTAATTATTAGCATAGGTCTCACTATTAGCTCTCTCGCTTTTTTTTTTTTACATTATTTTATTGTAGCTATTCTGTTGAGACTCTGGTCCTGTTATAGGTCAGCTTTTAGAATCTGGGCCCAGTCAACATTAGTAAAAAAAAAAAAAAAAAAATCTCCATAAATCTACTGTTTGTTTTGTATTTGCATTGAATAGTAGTAAATTATTGCAAGCTTGTAACTATAGTTGTTTAAACCTTGTCTTTGTTGACTCACTTACCTTCAATATACCCAAGGTTATTTTAAACGGGTGTGGCCTCTACATGTCAAACAGCCAGCTGTAAGCACAACTTAGTGTCTTATGTGTTTTTGAAAAGACACAATCTCAGGCAAAGTGGCATCATGGCAGGAGGCTGTATTGGACTATAATGGCATTGTATGAGCAACTGATAGACAGTCAAATTTATAATGTAAAATATTTTTATTACAAAGTAAACATTTCTAAACATTTACAATAAAATATTGATTGTGACAACCATAAATCAGCTTATCATTAACATTGTATTAACAATGATGTATACAAAACATCAAATATTGTGCAGTGTATATAAACTCTACATGTTTCGCAGTTATTTGGTGTCCGGCTTCCTCAGGAGCCATACATGGGCACATAATTTATTAAACGATGTATATGAAATATTTCACAAAACGTGGATGCTGTGTCAGGTAGGTGGCCAAGAACCCGGTTCAGGGAAGCAACCCACCCCGGGGGACACAAAAATGCAGGATGACCCACATAAATTGGTACAACCTGATTATAAAGAGACGTCTGTTCTATCCCCACAGTGTCACCTTAGTATATTGTACATGAATAGCCCCTCTGGGTACAGGGAGGTCTTAATGGAAATTGTGTTGGTGTGAAGGGTAAAATTATACATCCTCCAGCCAGATCTTCCATTACTTCAATCAGGTAACTACCTCAAATAAAGTGAGGGATCATTGGTGACAGGGGAGATACACAGGCGTCTCCGTAATGCAGCACACAGCGTGGGGATAGAACAGACGTCTCTTTATAATCAGGTTGTACCAATTTATGTGGGTCATCCTGTATTTTTGTGTCCCCCGGGGTGGGTTGCTTCCCTGAACTGGGTTCTTGGCCACCTACCTGACACAGCATCCACGTTTTGTGACATATTCCATATACATCGTTTAATAAATGATGTGCCCATGTTTGGCTCCTGAGGAAGCGGACACCAAGTAACCACGAAACATGCAACATGTAGAGTTTATATACACTGCACAATATTTGATGTTTTGTATACATCATTGTTAATACAATGTTAATGATAAGCTGATTTATGGTTGCCACAATCAATATTTTATTGTAAATGTTTAGAAATTTTTACTTTGTAATAAAAATATTTTACATTATAAATTTGACTGTCTATCAGTTGCTCATATGATGCCATTATAGTCCAATACAGCCTCCCTTTTCTTTACAATATTTCAATGGGACGAAGGCATCATTTTGTAACATAAATATACCCTAGCACTTTAATACATCATGGCAGGAGGGCATAAATGTGGCAAGAGATAAAGAGAGGATCAAGACTATTCACATCATACATATTCCTGTTAAACTATGTCCTTCACTGTGTGTATAATGAAGATACCATGCACTGCTATTTAAAATAGGGAAAAACGAATTGCTCACTACTGATATAACAGGGTAAGACTACTTTACGTTACTCTCAAAGTAAACATATTGCATAAACATGAACTATGTTAAGTTCTGTTCTCCAGGATAATGTCTAATCAGAAGGCGTGAAGTAGCAATAGTGTCTTTCTTATGCCCAATGTAGAGAGACATTATCAGCCCCATGTCCAACACGAAGCATGAAACATCATACATGTGAGCAATGAAGTCACATTTTGAACCTTGGTCAACAGGCCATAAAATTTCAAATAAATAAAAAGACAGTAATCTTTTTAATAAGAAATTCAAGCTTAAAATATTTTATAATCGTTATATTAATTTAGCAAGGAAAAAACAAAATCACACATACTTATTCAATCCACCCACAACAAATATTTAGTTATTTTATTAGATGCAAGATAATTAAACTTTTGTGGAATGTAAAAAAAAAGTGCTTAGTTGAAATATAAATGTAAGACAGCAGCACTCACTATTGTTTGAATATCAACAATGCAAAACAAATGAATCAAATACGGTACATGTATTGCTCTATCTCTTTAACCACTTGTCCACTTGGCCTATTTTGGCACTTCTCTCCTTCATGTAAGAATCACAATTTTTTTGCTAGAAAATTAATCAGAACCCCCAAACATTATATATATTTTTTAGCAGACACCCTAGGGAATAAAAGCCTAATTTTGTTGTATAATGTGAAAGATGATGTTACGCCGGGTAAATAGATACCTAACATGTCACGCTTTAAAATTTCACACACTCATGGAATGGCGCCAAACTTCGGTACTTAAAAATCTCCATAGGCAACGCTTTAATTTTGTTTACAGGTTACTATTTTCGAGTTACAGAGGAGGTCTAGTGCTAGAATTGTTGCACACGCTCTAACGCACGCGACGTTACCTCACATGTGTGGTTTGAACGGCGTTTATGTGGGCGGGACTTACATGCGTGTTCACTTCTGAGTGTGAGCTACCGGGGACGGGCATTTTAAAACCAACATTTTTTTATTTTATTTTTTTACACTTTTTTTAATTTTTTTTTTTTTGATCACTTTTATTCCTATTACAAGGAATGTAAACATACCTTGTAATAGGAATCACTGTGACAGGTCCTCTTTATGGAGATATATGGGGTCTATAAGACCCCACATCTCTCCTCCAGGCTTACAAGCATGAGATTGTGAAAAAAAATTCACTGATCTCATGCCGACAGCCGTGATTGCGGCTTTGTTTACTTCCGGGTATGTCCCCTCCCGCTGCCTATAAGAACAATCAAGTGGTGGAACTGCCGCTTTAATCATTCTTAGGCTGCATTCACACCTCGGCGTACAAAATCACAGCATTTTGTCCCGCGAATTGCGGCGACAAATAGCGGCGTTTTGTACCGCGATTTGCGGCGACAAAACGCCGCGATTGTGAATGCAGTCTTCACCCCCTCCATGGAGATGGTTCACATCTCCTATGCCGAACGCCGAAAGCCGCCTAAAAAAAAGGTCCGGGACTTTTTTTCAGGCGGCAGGCATACGGCGTTCGACGTTCGGCGTGGAGATGTGAACCATCTCCATAGAGGTGCATGTTAAATCATCCCTCTGGCGTCTCGGGGCTGCAGCGGCGTCGCACTACAGGCGTATATACGCCTAGGTGTGAACGGGGGCTTATCGTGCAGAGAATCGCCGGCTGAAGACAGTGATATCTGAATGATGCCTGTAGCTGCAGGCATCATTCAGATATCACCGCATAAAGTCGAGGACTTCATATGATGTCCTCAGTAGGCAAGTGGTTAAACCCTTAATTTCGAAAAAGCGTTCTTGAATAACAGTCAGAAATGAACAATAAAGAGATGAAAAAAAATCACAACTACAGTGTCATAAAAAGCACACATAAAGTGAATATAAAAAGTCTACACACCCCTGTTAAAATGTCAGGTTTTTGTGATGTAAAAAAATGAGACAAAGATAAATAATTTCAGAACTTAATCCTGTAGCACTTTGAGATCTTTTGATGAAAAGGGCATTATAAATAAAATGTATTATTATTAACTTTTTCCACCTTTAATGTGACCTATAAACTGTACAACTCAGTTGAGAAACAAGCTGAAATCCTTTAGAAGGGGGAAGTAAAAATAAAAAAATGAAAATAATGTGGTTGCATAAGTGTGCACACCCTCCTATAGTTGGGGATGTAGCTGTGTTCAGAATTAAGCAATAACATTCAAACTCATGTTAAATAGGAGTCAGCACACATCTGTGATCATTTAAAGTGCCTCTGATTAACCCCAAATAAAGTTCAGCTGTTCTCGTAGGTTTTTCCTGACATTTTCTTAGTTGCATCCTACAGCAAAAGCCATTGTCAGCAGAGAGCTTTCAAAGCATCAGAGGGATCTCATTGTTAAAAGGTATCAGTCAGGAGAAGGGTACAAAAGAATTTCCAAGGCATAAGATATACCATGGAACACAGTAAAGACCGTCATCATCAAGTGGAGAAAATATGGCACAACAGTGACATTACCAAGAACTGAATGCCCCTCCAAAATTGATGAAAAGACAAGAAAACTTGTCAGGGAGGCTGTCAAGAGGCCGACAGCAACATTAATTTCTTACGAAGAAAAACACCCAAGCCCTGCAAAATTTTGCAAAACACATCTGAAGTCTCCCAAAAGCACGTGGGAAAATGTGTTATTGTCTGATGAAACCAAGGTTGGACCATAATTCCAAAAGATATGTTTGGTGCAAAAACAACACTGCACATCACCAAAGAACACCATACCCACAGTGAAGCATGGTGGTGGCAGCATCATGCTTTGGGGCTGTTTTCTCTTCAGCTGGAACAGGGGCCTTAGTCAAGGTAGAGGGAATTATGAACAGTTCCACCAGTCAATTTTGGCACAAAACCTTCAGGCTTCTGCTAGAAACCTGAACTTCATCTTTCATCATGACAACGACCGACCCAAAGCATACATACAAACTAACAAAGAAATGGCTTCAGCAGAAGAATATTACAATTTTGGAATGGCTAAGCCAGAGCCTAGACCTGAATCCAATTGAAAATCTGTGGGATTATCTGAAAAGGGCTGTGCACAGGAGATGCCCTTGCAATCTGACAAATTTGGAGTGTTTTTGCAAAGAAGAGTGGGCAAATATTGCCCAAGTCAAGATGTGCCATTCTAATAGACTCATACCCAAAAAGATATAATATACGCTACGCCGAAGCAGCGCAGAGAGGCAAGCACCGAATTCACAAAGCCCCTGCCTCCCAAACTGCGCTGGGTTCCCTCGGCGTAAGCCGTTGTAGGTGGAAGTGGGCGTGAGCCATGCTAATGAGGCTTGACCCTATGCCAATGATGGGCCGAGTGCCATACAAGTACTTAAAACGAACGGTGCATGCGCCGTCCCGTGGACGTATCCCAGTGCGCATGCTCAGAATCACGTCGGAACTACTCCCTAAGATACGACGGATCACTGCCTACGGCGTGAACGTAACCTACGCCCAGCCCTATTCACGTACTACGTAAATGACGTAAAATACGACGGCTGTGTTCCCTGGTCCTTACCTTAGCATGAGTTGCGCCTCATATATGGGGAATAACTTTACGTCGGACGTACGACTTACGCAAACCGCGTATATTATGCGCCGGGCGCAAGTACGTTCGTGAATCAACGTATCTCCAACATTTCCATATTTGAATAGGAAATCAATGGGAGCGCCACTTGCGGCCAGCGTAAATATGCGCCCACGATACGGCGGAGTAGGAAAGTTACGTTGGTCGGATGAAGCCTATTTTCAGGCGTATCTTGGTTTCAGAGTCCGGCGCATAGATACGACGGTACACTTACGCGGCGTATCTCGAGATACGTAGGCGTAAGTGCTTTGTAAATCCGGGCCAATATATCCACTCTACATACACAGGGTCAGATCCACAAAAGGGATACGCAGGCGTATCTGCTGATACGCCGTCGTATCCCTGTTTCTATCTATGCGACTGATTCATAGAATCAGTTACGCATAGATATTCCTAAGATCCGGCAGGTGTAATAGTTTTACACTGTCGGATCTTAGGATGCAGTACCGCGGCCGCCGCTGGGGGCATTTCTCGCCGAAATTCCGCGTCGGGTATGCAAATTAGCACTTACGGAGATCCACAAAGCTTTTTCCCTTCCTTTTTTTTCCGTAAGTGTTAGTTTGCCGTCGCAAAATTAGGGCTGCTTTTACAAAGTGTAAACTTAGTACACCATGTAAAAGTAGACCCTTCTTTCCCACGTCGCTGTCAAATTTTTTTTTTTTCCCGCCGCAACTCTGTTTTTTTCTTTTACACCCGTCGCGATTCTCAAAACTCGGGGCAACGTAACTTCGCGCAAAGCACGTCGGGAAAATCGCGTTGGGAGCATGCGCAGTACGTCCGGCGCGGGAGCGCGCCTAATTTAAATGGGACTAGCCCCATTTGAATTGGCCCGCCTTGCGCCGGCCGGATTTAAGTTACACCGCTGCAAATTTCCAGGTAAGTGCTTTGTGGATCGGGCACTAACTTGGACATTTTGCGGCAGTGTAACTTAAATGGGAAAAGTTAAGTTACGCCCGCTATTTGTGGATCTGGCCCACAGTGCTTAAAATCAGTGACATAAAGTCCACAAATGTCAATAAGTGTCAACATTCCAAAAATTCCAAAAATCTATCTCAATTAGAGTAATCCAACTATAAGGCCATGGGCGTTTTAAAAAACGGCTGTAAAGCTAGTACCGACGCCAAGAAAAAAACGGTGTTAAAAAAAAAACGTGATTTTATCCGCATTTTGCATTGGTGTCAATGCACGTTTAGCCACACTAGCTTTCAGCTGCGTTTCTCTGCCTCTATTTAAAATCAATGGTTCCCATTGATTTGAATAGAAGTCGCACTAGAAGTTGGATCAAGATGATCCGACTTTTAGTGCGACTTGTGTGCTGAGAATCTTGAAGGGAAACCCTGCCAAACCCTGCCAAACCCCCCCCCCCCCCAAGATGATACCAGACCCTTTGGTCTGGTATGGATGATTTTAAGGGGAAACCCCCGCCAAAAAATGACGTTGGGGTCCCCCCCAAGATCAGCGTTCGGCCGCGTTAAACACCTTTTACCGGCGTCTGGTGTTTTTACCGCTCTAGCGCTGGTGTCTCAGAATGCGCTGGTCCTGTTTTTTTTTTTTTGGAGCTTAAAAATGCCAATGCCTGTTACAGCTCAAAAACGCCATGGTGTGTATGTGGCCGATAAATAACATGAGTGCGCACTGCATTGGGGTGAAAGCTGGTTGAGGCTGGTGATCGGCATTTGCAACTTAATTTTACGCATTGTATGGCAGATCCACAGAGATCTGCACCCGCGCAGCGTATCAGAGATATGCTACGCCACCGTACCTTACCTGGCTTTAAATCGAATCCTTAAAGATTTCGCGCCGTAAGTTATGGCGGCGTAGTCTATCTCTGGCGGCGGAATTCAAATCGGCGATTAGGGGGCGTGTTTAATTTAAATGAAGCGCGTCCCAGCGCCGAATGAACTGCGCATGCGCCATCCCGAAATTTCCCGCCGTGCATTGCGCTAAATGACGTCGCTAGGACGTAATTTTTTTTAACATAGACGTGAATTACGTCGATCCCGATTCACGGACGACTTACGCAAACAAAAATAAAAAATTCAAATTAAACACGGGAACGACGGCCATACTTAACATGGCAAATCTAACTATACGCCGCAAAACACCAACTTTAACTATACGCCGAAAAAAGCCGACTAGAGACGACGTAAAAGAATGCGACGGCCGCGCGTACGTTCGTGGATCGTCGGAAATAGCTAATTTGCATACCCGATGCGGAAAAAGACGCAAACTCCACCCAGCGGATGCCAAAGTATTGCATCTACGATCCGAAGGCGTACGAAGCCGTACGCCTGTCGGATCTAACCCAGATGCCGGCGTATCTTGGTTTGAGGATTCAAACTAAAGATACGACGCAGGTAATTTGAAAGTACTCGCTCTGTGGATCTGCCCCAGAGTGTTGCCCACCTGGGTGTAATTTATCAGTATGCTAACAATATTACACAATTACATTTTTTTTTCCTTTTTCCAGCCTATCTGGAGTTCAGGAGATAAGGACAAAGGTAGAAGATTTATCATATTCCACATGAGTGGCATTATCAATGAGTGTCTGCTGCACTTATTTGTGTAGCCACGATTTCTGGTAAACTTCAATTCTTATGGTGGTCAGACACCTTATTTTTGCACTTATTAAGTTGGAACATTGGACTTTTTGTTTAATACAGAAGGACTTTTTCATGTTCACATATTCACGTTTAAGAATTAATACAGCGCCTATTTTTTTGTACATTTTTTTTATACAGCAAGAGCCAATGGCTCCTGCTGCTTCTCGAATGCTTTGTGAAGAGGAAGTAAGTGGAGAAAAGATGCATGCACAGCGCTGATCTCTTGAAGTTTAGTAAAACTTTAAATCAAGAAATTATTTGCAGATTTATAATTTATTGAAATTGAAGTTGTGGCACATTATATTTGCACTTATGCACTGTTGCACTTTATTTTTGTTACACAGTTATATTTGTATTTTAATGTGTTTACGGAATAATCCTTGAGGTGCTCCTCCACATTCACTTCAAATGCTTACCAAGACGTACACTTTGTTTCAAAAGACATCTTCCAGGGCATTTGGCGTCTTTTGAGACAAAACGTACGTTGGTGGTGGGCGGAATATAGCGGTGGCATCATCACGCATGCTGGGAGAGGCAGAGCTTTTTCATGCAATGCTTGTTTGCATAGCTTGCTGTACACTAAAGTTTTGTAAGTGCAGATCCTTTTTTTTATATAAATGCTTTAACCTGAATACTGCACTATGAAGCCTCTTTCTGCGCATGCTCATAATTCACTACATTAGCAAAAGTATTAGCTTGTGCACAAGACGGAATGTGCATATGCGCATATGTATGCACACATTTACACACACTGGCGCCAAACAGCCTATTTAGGTTGGACTATGGCATGAACAGAATGCTGAGTGGTCTCCAGGTAGTTAATGTTTAAACTCAGCCCTGATCTGCTATATCTGCCTACCTGTGCATGACCCAACTTGCCCTTGACCAGTCTCTGGATACCTGCCTGCCTACTGTGACCTTGGCTTGTACTCTGACTCTGTGCCTCTCTTGTGCTCCTGTGACTCGCTGCCCGACTGTATACTGACCCTGGCCTGTATCAAGACTCTGCATCTGCCTGATGTTCCTGTACCTCACTGCCTGCCTGTTGATGACCTTTTGTCTTGTGTCCTGACTACGTTCCTGCCTGCTGATCCAGTGTCATTGTGTTCCAGTTTCTGGTTCCTGTCTGGTGATCCACGATCATCTGCTTCCTGCAAACCTCAGCTAGCGCTGCCTGTTACACTGCAACTCGTGCCACCTCGTGTCCTCACTCACACCTGTCTTCATCACCAGGTGTGTTTGAAAAAAGGTGCAAGAGAACGATCTACAGCTTAAGCTCCACCAGGTATGTGATAATAGGTGTGATTTTTTTTTTAGTTTCTTGATTGTCAATTTCTGACCGTTATTGACACAATTAATGCCGAGTATACACGGTTGGACTTTCCGACAACAAATGTTCGATGTGAGCTTTTGGTCGGATATTCCGACCGTCTGTAGGCTCCGTTGGACATTTGCTATCATAATTTCCGACAAGAAATGTTTGAGAGCTGGTTCTCAATTTTTCCGACAACAAAAGTTCTTGTTGGAAATTCCGATCGTCTTCCGACGCACAAAAATCCTATGCATGCTCGGAATCAATTCGACGCATTCTCGGAATCATTGAACTTTTTTTTTCTCGGCTCGTCGTAGTGTTGTACGTGACCGCGTTCTTGACGTTTGGAATTTCCGACAACATTTGTGTGACCGTGTGTATGCAAGACAAGTTTGAGCGAACAACCGTCGGAAAAAAATCCACGGGTTTTGTTGTCAGAATGTCCGATCGTGTGTACACGGCATTAAGAGTTTAAAGATATGTGCAACACATTTATTTGATTCACAAGAGAATTAAAATACCATGCAATTTCTTATTCTCAAGAGCTCTTTATTGCTAAGAAATCTGCACTTTAATTCCTGGGTCTGCACTTCTGACCATTATAAGGAGTTTCCGCTATTCCTGACAGATTTGTGTTATTTTATTTTGCGAAGAAAGGAACAGGAGTTTGGGAACATACAAAAGTGGGCAGAACATCCAAAACTCCGTAATGAACAGGAAATGTTGCTATATAAGATGAGAATTAAAGCTGGGTTGATCATACCAGTGTATTAAAGACAAATAAGAGGCAACGGGCTGGGTCAGCCCACCATACTACACCTATAAATATAATATCACTTTTTATACAACATTGAAGATGTTTCATACATGTAAAGTTCATGCAACTTCATATTTAATATCATTCTACTGTTTTTTTAGATCAATTGGCAGTTCCAGGAGTGGACTTTCAGAAAAGGCCTGGCAAGAGGAGAAGGGGGGGGGGGTAGGTGTTCATGGCAATATGGGAAATGGGGTAAATGTACATGGTAATATGAGGGATGAAGTAAATGGCCATGGGAAAATGAGAAATGGCTCACTCTTGTTTTGACATACGAGGGCTGGCATATGACAAAAAATTAGAGGGCCTACTTTAGTATGGCACATACTTGCAATAAACAGACCCCCAGCAGCTCTAGACATTTTGATAGAGGTCACTAGCCTATATTAACAATCATTTCATTTGGGTACAACTTTTTAGAAGTTATTACATAATTTTATAAGTTATAGCAGAATGACCATAGAGGGGGATAATGCTGCTTGACAATACAGACTGACTGCACCTTGGTTCCCATAGCTACTTGTTGCTTTAAACATCGAACACAGTGGTTTTAGTTGTGGGCAAAATCTGATTATTGCCCTGAACCAAAAATAGCCACGGCTCCTCTGGAAAAATCTCCTGGTTGTAGTTCCTTAATCAAAATCCCCAACTGTGGTACTGGCAGGTGATATGGGCATAGGGTCAATGAAATCAGAAGCAAGGGACAAGTCAAGTCACTACCAGGATAGCAGATCAGGAAACAGAAACCAGGAGACAAAGCTTGTCATTACCAGGAAAGGGGATCAGGATACAGGAACAAGGACACAAGTTGAGACATTATCAGAAATGGAACAGGATACAGGAACCAGGTTGTTGTTTTCAGCAGCAATTGAAAAGATTGTAAATACTGGAAATGGTCCAGGAATTCAAATAATAATAATTACTCAAAAATAATAGGAACCTTTGTTCAAGTACAGTCCCAATGCACAGAATGTAATGTATACTTGCAGCCAAGGACATGCTGTATATTGTGTCTACATGCAGTACTGAATAAAGTCCACCAGATGGCCCAAGCACACACCAAACCTGTATTGAAATGTTAAACAGCTCAGAGATAAGTTATTACCATCTCTTTATTGAAATATATCCCAACATCAGGGCAGGGCTGGACTGGGACAAAAATTTGGCCCTGGACTTCATCCGGACCGACCCACTTTAAATTTGCAAACATGCATAAAACCAGTATATATACTGTTGGGGGGGGGGGGGGGGGGGGCAGAGGACTAGGGTTGCCACCTGTTCTGGATTCACTCGGACAGTTCGGGTTTGGAATCATGCGTCTGAGTTTCAGACTGCCTGAAACCCGGACAGATTATTCAGACTGGACTATGACTTCCCAGCAGGGTTGCTGGCTGCAGTTGTCTAATCTGAGAGTGGCTGTAACAATCTCTTTCATGCTGCCCAAAGCCGGCACTAACACCCCCCCCCCCAAAACATACACACTCACGGGAGAGGGGAGAGGGCTCGATCTGCACCTCTTTGTCCTGTCCCTACCCCTCTGTCTGCTTACACTCCAATCCCCAGGGCATCAGAAAAGGAAAGTGGGGGCCAGAAATTTGAAGTCCAGCAGCCTCAGATACATCTGGATGAGATGTGCTGACTGCCAAGGGGTGAATGAGCTCATTATTCATCCCTGTCTGTGACGGAAGTCTCCCCCTTTCTCTCCTGCCTCTAAATGAGTACACTAATGTAAATCAGGGTTCTCAGAGCACCCCTTACATCAGAGTTCCCCCTTTACACCAGAGTCCACAGCGTTCCCCCTTACATCAGAGTCCTCTCTGTACATCAGAGTTCCCAGTGTTCCCCCTAAAATCAGGGTTCCCAGAGCATCCCTTATGTTAGAGACACCAGAGTTCTCCCTTAAATCAGAGTCTGCAGCGTCCCCCCCTTACAGTGTAAAAGGGGAACACTGTGGATTCAGATGTAAAAGGGGAACTCTGTGGACTCTGATGTAACAGGGGACTCTTGCTATAAACTTCATTTGATTAGAAATGTTATGTATTAGCAAAATATATGCATAAAAAAATTGCTAAAGTGTTCGGGTTTGACTTGAAGAAAAGGTAGCAACCCTACGGAGGACACAAAGGGACAGCATGGGGGACACAGTGGGGGTGGAGGACACAGTTGGACACCATGTGGGTGTCACAATGGGGGGTTGGAAGACGGAGGGACAGCGTGGGGGTTGAAGGACACAGGGAGACACCGTGAGGGGGGGGGGCAGAGGACACTGTGAAGGGGAGGAGGACACAGCGGGACACTGTGAAGGGGGAAGGAGGACACAGTGGGGGGGTCGGAGGACACAGAGGGACAGCGTGGGGGTGGAGGACACAGGGGGACACCATGAGGGGGTGGATGACACAGGGGGGACACTGTGGGGGGTAGAGGACACAGGGGGACACCATGTGGGGGGGGGGTGGAGGACACAGTACACAGAACGTGAACATTCAATTATTTTAGTAAATATAAACTGCTATTTTAGTAAATATAAACCGTGTTGCTAGGACACGGTGAGACCCCGATCTCTGTAAAGAACCGCGGCCGCGGATCTTTAACCATGTGATCGGCTGTGTCCAATCACAGCTAGTCACATGTAAACACGGAAATTCCGGTAATCGGCTCTCATTGCCTCACACTGACAGTGTATGTGGCGAGATCAGCTGCATCTCCTCGCAGGGGACATCAAGACATGTAATCATGGCACTGATCATCAGTGCCCTGAATAAAACAAAGCACCACTAGTGCCAGCAAGCATTCCCCACCAGTGCCAGCAATCAGTGCCCATTAGTGATACCAGTCAGTGCTGGCAATCAGTGCTGCCCTTCAATGCCACCCATCAATGCCCATCAGTGCTGCCTATCAGTTCCCACCAGTGCCACCTATCTGTACCACCCATCAGTGCCCACCAGTACCACCCATCAGTTCCACCTATCAGTGCTGCCTATCAGTGCCGCCTATCAGTGCCCATAAGTGTGGCATATTAGTGCCTCCTCATCAGTGGCACCTAATCAGTGCCGTAAGTGGGGAAAAAAACAGCAGTGATTAAATACCACCAAAAGAAAGCTCTATTTGTGTGAAGAAAATTATAAAAATGTGACATTGTTACAGTGAAGGGGGTAAAAGTGCCATGTAGGCAAGTGGTTAACAGAGAACTGTTAGTCCATAATTGTGATAGTGAGAGTCCCTGTCTTTGGGAAAATTGGTTTAAAATGGACACAGGACTCTCAAAAAGAGTCAGTTTGAGAAGTTCCAGTGGAAATTGTGAGCAGAGAAAACTAGGTTCTAAAGGGCCTAAAAAGGATTAGGGAGGACCCCCACGTTGTGTTTTTCTTTCAGTTTTTATTGCCGGAAATAGTTTTTACATTCAGCTGTCAGCGGGGAATCCCGCTAACAGCTGATGAGTTATCCCTTGTTAAGGACGTGGTGGATGGCTTTCCAGTTCGCTCTATAACAGCCTATACACTGATTGTTAAGGATCCTAGTGGGCCACTGGCTAGCGCCGGGAGGAGAGCGGAGATGGGCTGTGGAAGCTGTTCCAGGAGAGGACACCGGAGCAGCTATGCCCACCGTTTAAGAAAAGGGGCGACTGTGCTGAAAAATGGCCGTATCAGCTCCGCACTCCATAAAGACCTGACCGCTGCTCACACCATCCGCATCCAGGGTAAGGACTGACCAATTAAGGCATAATTGACTTTACTGAAGTAATTGTAAATTAGACTGGATAGATCCCCTAGGTGTAGGATGTTTTGGGAGAAATTTATAGGCCATCATTCGGGTTCCTCCAAGATTAGTACTGTTTGAGTCACGGACCAAGAACATGTATGGAGCAAGTAAAGACAAAATGCCTAATCTGCATACCTTTTCTAAGTTAGAGACTCAGCTAATATTGAAGCCACGGGATCAACACCAGAGTACATTCACTAGAAATTAAAAACCTAATTTTTCATAACAAAATGTGTGTTCAAGGGTTCCAAATGCCAGTTTCAGTCACCTAAAATTTGCTGTGTGTCTGACTAGAGGTAAAGGGTTCTGGGGGGGATACCATTTCTCAATCTAAAGCATCTTATGTCAGAACAGGTCCCTATAAGGCTCAGACCAGACTGTGTTTTGCCTTCATTTACCAAGCTGATGATAACTAAATCACAATGGATTAACCAGACCTATTGAGACATGCCCACATTTAATAAACCATGCCAATGTTTCACCATTAGGCCTTGTGACGAGATCCTTCCTCGCCCAGGTCCTGCTCTCCCGACACTCCTCTGCTACCAGTGAGTCAGCTTGCAGATTGCAACGTCTGATGGTCCAGTCATCCAAGGTTCCGGGATCCGAATTACAGCTATGTGCCATTCGGACCCATTAAGAACAAACACCAGGCAGGCTGTATGTAAGTTCCAACAGGACTCTTTATTTCAAGTACACAGCACACTTTTATACAGAATTTTGGAACATCCCACTCCCAACAACCGCTTTCCTATTGGTCAATTGTAAAGTATATCCAGTCTTCACTCAGGTCCCCCTTGACCATGCAAATGAGGACTTGAAATTGTCAACAGGGATTGGTCCAATAGCTTGGATAGAAAGACTTGTGTATTGAGACAGAAGCCCCAGGGGGTAATCAATGTACACAATAACCTGGTTCCAGCTAGACGGCCTGACTCCGACACCCGCTCTTAACCTGCAGAACACAATAAAAGGTATTTCGCAAGCTGGTTCCACTTAGCATTTCAAAAGCCTTGCATTGAATGTCCCTCTCCTGTGTAACATATGTCAAGTAGAAACACTTTAATATCTCAAGGTCCATGACATTACTTCCCCTGGGAACCAGTCCAACAGCCGCAGTGGGACCCAAACGGGTCAACTCGAGGATGTTGGAAAAGTAGTCTTAAAGTTCCAGGACTGTGCTGGGATGACCCATCTGCCTTCCTGTTTTGAGGTCCTGGCCCATAATCGGACGGCAAGAGGCTCACATTCAGTCCTCTCCAAAAGCCCCTGTCCCGGCTAGGTCTGTCACACATCTCCCCCTTTGGCAGGAGACTAACACTGGGAGAGACCCCAATTTCGGTACCCACCCAGTACCCCAGATACCTTGTCCCAAAGAGAGCATTACTCACCCAGCCAATCTCTGCCTCTCTCAGAGAACACGCCTGCCGCTGGGGAGAGGCCTGGACTGGCCCTTCTCCCTGGAGTCCTTTCAGCCGCTGGAGAGAAGACAGGGTGGCTGGGCTCAGTTCATCATGCCATTGGGAATCTGGGCCAACTGGCCACCATTCCTGGGGTATACCAGTGGAGACTGCAGTCCCATCCACTGATGCTAGGTAAAAATCCCCCGGTGCTTGCAAAGCAAAGCCGACATCCTCCTGTCTCAGTGCCGCACCATTTTCTGGGGTTGTGTCTGTGGAGATCGGAGTCCCATCCACTACCACAGGAACCCCCTCTTCTGTTAGTTGAGAGCAGAGGCCCGGGGCACTCTGCTCTGTTGCCAGCTCTTCCGCTGGGTTGCTGTGAGTGGGGACCACAGTCCCATCCACCGATATCCGCTCAAGCTGTAGTTGTGTGCAGCAGCCAGTAGCATCCTGCCCTGCTGCCAGTGATTCAGCTGGAAGTAACAGCTTTACTACCTCAGCTTGTTGCTGGGGAGGGGGGCCAACCGCCCCGGCTCCCTGGAACTCCACAGTTGGTCCCAGTGCTGGGCAGAGATGGCTAGCATTCTGCCCTGTTGCCAGCACTTCTGCTGGGGGTGCATAATCCATAACATCCTCTGAACAGTCCATACATTCTGTAATCTGTGGCTGGGGAGTGATTGCCATCTTCTCACCCTGAGCCTCCGGAACTGCCACGGGGGTGGGGCAGAGGTCTTGATCCCTCTGTCCTGTGACCAGCGCTTCAGCTGGGGAAGTTCCTTGTAACTCCACAAATACTGCCCTTGGTGCTGGGCAGAGCACAGTGAAGTTTGGCCCTGATACCAGCTCTTCTGCTGGAGGCTCCCCAGGTTGTTCTTCCTCAGCAGAAAAGTCTATCAAATCCCCTGTCTCTACAACTGGTGTCTGGGGATAGAGGTTCACCATCTCCTGTCCATGGAACCCAGAAGATGCTATGGGTACTGAGCAGAGGTTAGCAGAGCTCGGCCGTGCGGTCAGCACTTCAGCTTTGGGAATGGCAAGCTCCCGATTTTCCACTGCTGATTCATCAGCCAGGATTTCATCACTGTCAGCTGATATTTCCTCATAGTCCCAGGTAAAGGGAACCTCACCCTGCTGCTGAGCGGAGTCTAGCAGCTGTTTGTAGGTGATTTCCAGTTCCCATTCTTGAGCGGCCAGGAATTCCAAATCTTCCTGTAACCAGTGCACTTCCGGGACATTCAGTCTTCGCTCTCTGTGCTCCATTATTTCCTCCCAACGCCACTCCCGATCGCTCCCAAAGTTGGGATCCCTGGACATCCTCCAATACAACAATCCCAGGCCATCATAGTCAAAGCCTTCCGTGGGGCTGTCATCCGCTGACCACGGGCACTCTTGGACTACATACCACCGGAGGGCTCTGTAGCTCTCGTCCAACCGCATCTCTTCCCGGATCAGCCTGCTTAACTCTGCTGTCCACTCCTGCTTTGGTTGTTCCCCCAATAACAGCATCCGTACTTCATACTGTGACCAGTACCTTACATGGATGGAGGGGAGAGCTTTTCCCTGGTGTCGCTGCTCGCGGGCTAGCGCTTCTTTCCAGAGTTCGCAGCGGATCGAATCCGACCATCCAAGCAGGACCTCCTCTGATACTGGTCCTCTGCGCTGTATCTGCTTCTCTCGCAACCTCCTTCTGAATTCCTCTTCCATGGTTACTGATATCTGTACCTCTCCTCTTCTTTCATTTGGTGCTGCTTCTTTAGGCGTTGTCACCGATCGCCGTATTTCTGCAATTCTCAGCTCCTGTTGCCGCTCTCGTTCTCTCTGTTGTCGCTCTCGTTCTCTCTCATCCTGCCGCTGGAGGTCTCTAATGGTATTCTGTATGGCGGTCTCTGATGGGTTCGCACCATATAATGCCAACCGCTGTTGAACTCGCTGCTGGAACAAGTCTTCAACTGACCGGGGTCCTGCATCACCATCCCTCTGATCCATCTCGGCTAGCGCAATGATCAGGGTGGCCTTGTTCTTCCCACCGGTCCCTCCACGGCTCTCAAGCAAGTCTTTTAGCATGGTTCTCCTCCAGGCTGCATAGCTGGTCATTCATGGTGGTGGTTTGGAGTTGTCCCAGTAACTGGAGAGCAAATCCCACCGCTGCCAACCAATGTGACGAGATCCTTCCTCGCCCAGGTCCTGCTCTCCCGACACTCCTCTGCTACCAGTGAGTCAGCTTGCAGATTGCAACGTCTGATGGTCCAGTCATCCAAGGTTCCGGGATCCGAATTACAGCTATGTGCCATTCGGACCCATTAAGAACAAACACCAGGCAGGCTGTATGTAAGTTCCAACAGGACTCTTTATTTCAAGTACACAGCACACTTTTATACAGAATTTTGGAACATCCCACTCCCAACAACCGCTTTCCTATTGGTCAATTGTAAAGTATATCCAGTCTTCACTCAGGTCCCCCTTGACCATGCAAATGAGGACTTGAAATTGTCAACAGGGATTGGTCCAATAGCTTGGATAGAAAGACTTGTGTATTGAGACAGAAGCCCCAGGGGGTAATCAATGTACACAATAACCTGGTTCCAGCTAGACGGCCTGACTCCGACACCCGCTCTTAACCTGCAGAACACAATAAAAGGTATTTCGCAAGCTGGTTCCACTTAGCATTTCAAAAGCCTTGCATTGAATGTCCCTCTCCTGTGTAACATATGTCAAGTAGAAACACTTTAATATCTCAAGGTCCATGACAGGCCTCAACCTGTTTTCTCATTCAGATTTCGTTTAACTATGAGCAGACTGCCCTTCATGCCACAAACTGTAATGCTTGATTCTCAAGCTGGAAGGAATCTGAACTGGCCCCAAGGGGAATCCACAGTTCATAGAAAAGTCCAGCTGCATATCAAGCTGGAACTGAGCAAGTTAGACAGAGGGCCATATTCTCAAAGAATTACGCCGGCGTATCAGCACATACGCCGACGTAAGTCCGATTCTAAGGCCGTCCTATGTTTAAGTGTATTCTCAAACTGAGATACACTTAAACATGCCTAAGATACGACGGCCAGCGCCGTTGTATCTTAGGCTGCAATATCTACGCTGACCGCTAGGTGGCGTTTCCTTTGCGGTCACCGTAGAATATGCAAATGACTAGTCATGCCGATTCTCTAACGTACGCTTGCCCGTCGCAGTGATTTTACGTAGTTTCCGTAAGCGATACACGGCGTAAAGATAAACATGCCCCCTAGGTGGCGTACTCAATGTTAAGTATAGCCGTCGTTCCCGCGTCGAAATTTGAAAATTTAACGTCGTTTGCGTAAGTCGTCCGTGAATGGCGCTGGACGCCATTTACGTTACCGTCAAAACAAATGACGTCCGTGAGACGTCATTTAGCGCAATGCACGTCGGGTAATTTACCCGACGGAGCATGCATATTATGATCGGCGCGGGAGCGCGCCTAATTTAAATGATCCACGCCCCCTACCAGGATCATTTGAATTAGGAGTGCTTGCGTGGGTGGACTTTACGCTACGCCGCCGCAAGTTTACAGGTAAGTGGTTTGGGAATCAGGCACTTGCCAGTTAAACTTGCGGCGGAGTAACGTAAAGGACATACGTTACGCCGCCGGAGATCTATAAGAATATGGCCCAGAGTGCATAGAAAAAAAACTTTGGGTTTTGACACTGGATTTTTTCTGATGGTTGCAGGGTAACAATCAGGTTGTTTTGTTGAGTTAAAAATTGGAACATCATTGTGACACTGTGAGGGTAAGGTGGCAGTGACTGGATAGGATGTCTGCCATGTATAATGGGGCAGTGAAGAGAAACTTCAGATGGCTGGTTACAGAAGCTGTACAGCTAGTATGAACAGGAGCAGAGTGCTGTAGAGTAGGGCACTGATATATGGTTGGGAGTAAAGTATACTGAGGTGCAACTATGATTGCTATGGGTAATGAAAACGAAGAGTTTCTGGAATGCCTGTGTCTACATGCAGAAATGGAGTGGTGTAAATTATCTGTGGTTGGAGATGACAAGTCTGACCAAGCTTGAAGTAAGCTTTGAACTGAACTTACCTGAATATATACTGAATAATTTTATTAAAAACAGGGTTTATCATCCTCCAACAGCTACACCAGAGACACAACCTGGGACCCACTAAAAGGAAGAGAAAAATTATCACTACAAGGGTTAACAGGAAAAGCCAATGGAAACTGAAATTCACCAAATGGAAAAGATGCCTTGACCAACAAAAGAATGAGCCACATAAATAGAGTCCAGCAGTTCACTACAGTAGTTTAAAGATAAAAAACTGCACTAGTGAAAGTCAAATTGATAATAATAAATTAATAAGCTAGCTGTTGCTAACAAAAATGAAACAACGAGTGATAAGGGTCTATATGACCTAAAGTGCTACACAACCACTAAACAGTGAATGGATATCAGTCCATGTGCAATATATATCCTTTGGCCGCCAGGGGGAGCTACTAGTCTGCCTGCGGAGTCCCGTGGTCACCACAGACAGAGCCTTATGTGCCGCGCATGCGCACACGACGTTTGGTGATGTCACGCCGTCTTCAGACGGTGGTGGTGACAGCTGGATGCTGGGAATCTTCTTCCTCCGGAACGCCGGGGAGGCCACCCTGTGACCGCCATTATGGCGGACTTCTGGCATTCTCACTCTCCGATGTGTGGGGGGTGTATGTCATCTGTGTTGGGGGAGGCGGGCGGAGTGGCCGTGATGTGGGCGGTTTTGGTGTGGGGGGTAGAGGTGGGCAGGAGGTGGGACTGGGGTGTGGACATGCCCCCTCCTTAACCTCATCCCTATAAAAAGCACAGCCCCATGGGAGTTGCTTACCAGAGCTCTTTTGGTGGTCTGGACAGAGGTTTATGCACACAGCTGGCCCCTAATGGTAAGTAACAGCCTCACCTTCATTATGGCTTTTTATTTTGGACCTGTTTTCTCTGTCTAACAATCCCTTTACTCTGCTTTTTAAAATGCAGACTGCTGTGCTTGCAGATATTTCAATTAAATTTCCACTTAAGGGCATCCTTTTTGGGAATCCCCATGTCAGGGATCTGCCACCTAAGGGTTAACAGTGCAGACTGATTCCAATGATTGGCAACAGGCTGCCTTATTTAAACCCCTCAGCAGCACTGTGTCCTTGCTGTCTGATCTGCATCTTATCCAGAGACCTCATCCTGAACCTGCATCATTCTGACCTGGCTTTCTGACTCCGCTGCCATCTCCAGTCCTCACCTGCTCTGTTTACCTGTCTGCAAGATCCTCTGTTGCCGAATCCAGCCTGAAATCTGACCATTCCTTGCCTGCTGCTTTTGTCTGTACTGATCTTCCGTGTATGACCTGGCCTGTCTGACTCCTCTCCTGCTGTCGTCTGCACCTGCATGTGCGTGTTGCTCTCAGGCGCACCTGCATCCGGTGACCTGCGTCCGCTAACCTGCATCCGGTGACCTGCGTCCGCAGACCTGCATCCGCTGACCTGCATCCCGCTGACCAGCATCCTGCTAACCAGTTAATCGGCATCCGCTGACCTGCATCCGGTGACCTGCATCCGGTGACCTGCATCCGCTGATCAGCATCCGCTGAAATGCATCCAGCTGACCTGCACCTACAGCGCTTCAGCCCTTCTCATTAGACTTCATCTCCAATCTCAGAGACTCTGCAGGCACTCATACCCCACTGTGCTCCTACGGTCACTGTCTCAACCCCAGTGATCCCGGAACCAGGATGGTACGAGAGGTCTCCCTCTGCACGTCAGGCTCACTCCCAAGGTACGTGGCAGTATCAGACAGCCATGCCTGAGCCTGCAAGAGGGACCTCTTGCACCGAGATCTGCCAACTCCTCTCTGATCTCTCTCTAGAGGTGAAGTGTCTCCAGGATTGCCATGCACGCTTAGAGGGACAAATGCAACACCAGGCTACCACCACGGATCCACCTACCAACAGGATACCTACAGAAGCCACTTCTGCACCCTCTATAACAATGCTGCCTCCAGAGCCAAGGGTCCCCATCCCAGAGAGGTTCTCCGGGGACCGAAGTAAGTTTCGGGCGTTTCGCAATGCATGCGAGTTGTACTTCTCCCTGCAACCCCTAACGTTCTCCCAGGAAACTACTAAAGTGGGGTTTGTCATTTCATTACTGCTGGGGGAACCTCAGTCCTGGGCACATAATTTGCTTGAAAAACGTCATGTTTCACTGGACTCCTTGTCGTCCTTTTTCAAGGCCATGTCGCTCCTTTATGAGGATCCCCAACGGATTTCCACAGCCGAAGCTGCTCTTCATGCACTCCAGCAAGGCCGCAGAGCGGTTGAGGACTATATAATGGACTTTAGGCGCTGGAGTGCAGATACCCAATGGAATCATGCAGCCTTACGGCACCAGTTCCGCTTAGGCCTGTCTGAAAGATTAAAGGATGAACTGGCCCGAGTTGGCATACCAGACTCTTTGGAGAACCTAATGGCATTGGTTATCCAGATAGATCGGCGCCTTCGGGAACGCAGTGCAGAAAAAATAAAACAGACTCGTCCCACCTGGATGTTACCCCATGTGGTCATGACCACACATCCTGCTGCCAACAGACCTGTCTCAGCTAGATCTTTGCCAATCTATCCTGAACCAGTGCAAGTCGGTTTAATAAGACCCTCGTTATCTGCTGAGGAACGTTCACGCCGGAATAGGCTTAATCTCTGCCTGTACTGTGGGGGGGCCGGCCACTATGTACATTCATGTCCAGTAAAAACCCAAAGATGTTTGTCCATCTCGCCTACCAGCCAACCAGCACCCTCTGCCAATACAACTCACCTGGCCCTTTGCATCTCTTTCCAGCTCCCAGGAAGGACTGTGCCTGCTACTGCAATTATAGACTCTGGAGCATGTAGTTGCTTTATTGATTTGAACTTTGCCAACCAACAGTGCATTCCACTCCAGCACAGGGCACAAGGACTCTCCATCTTTCTGGCAGATGGTTCCCATATTAAATCTGGCCTGGTCACCCAGGAGACTCCATTTTTACCCGTAGTTACGGCCACGGGTCATAAGGAACTTCTGAAACTCGATGCAATTGCATCTCCCCTGTTCCCGGTCATCCTCGGCCTACCATGGCTCCAGGCCCACAATCCGCAAGTTAACTGGGTCACCGGGGAAATAAAGTTCCAGTCCTCTTACTGTCAAGAACATTGCTTGCCCTCACTTCCTAAGGTGTCGGGCCCGCTGCTATGCCTGGAATCTGATACAGAGTTACTCTCACAAGTACCCAAGCCATATCACGAGTTTTTAGATGTGTTCAGCAAACGGGGGGCTGAGACTCTTCCTCCCCACCGTTCATACGATTGCCCAATTGAGCTATTGCCTGGAGCCGAGATCCCCTTTGGGCGGATCTTCCCCCTGTCCGAACGGGAACTAGAGGTTTTAAAGGAATATGTAGACGAGAACCTTAAGAGGGGATTCATCCGACCATCCACCTCTCCAGCAGGGGCCGGAATCTTTTTTGTGGAGAAAAAAGACCACTCCTTACGTCCTTGTGTGGATTACCGGGAACTAAATAAAGTGACAGTTAAGAACCGGTATCCTTTACCCCTGGTGCCCGAGCTGTTCCAGAGACTGAGAACTACCGCTGTTTTTACTAAACTTGATCTTCGAGGGGCTTATAATTTAGTTCGTATCCGTGCAGGGGACGAATGGAAAACGGCCTTCCGTACCAGGTTCGGCCACTTTGAGTATTTGGTGATGCCCTTCGGCCTGTGCAATGCCCCGGCCACTTTTCAGTACTTTGTAAACGATATCTTCAGAGACTGGCTAGATATCTTTGTAATCGTTTACCTTGATGACATCCTGATTTTTTCCACATCCTTGGATCAACACCGGAAACACGTTAAGATGGTACTCTGCCGCCTCCGTCAGCATGGGTTATATGCCAAGCCAGAAAAGTGTGAATTCGAGCGGCAGAGTATTCAGTTCTTGGGCTTGGTTATTTCCACGGAGGGGTTTAAGATGGACCCACAAAAGGTAACAGCTGTTCTGGATTGGCCTGCACCCTCAGACAAGAAAGGGGTGCAGCGTTTTGTTGGCTTTGCCAATTTTTACAGGAGATTTATAAAAGGATTCTCTGCAATCATTTCCCCCATTACTCAGCTCACAAAGCAGAACATCCGTTTCCACTGGAACTCCGAGGCCCAGGCTGCCTTTTCTACACTGAAGGGACTTTTTACCTCTGCTCCCATCCTGAGCCACCCAGATCCCGCACTACCTTACCTACTCGAGGTAGATGCTTCGGAAACAGCGGTAGGGGCAGTTATCTCCCAGCGTCAAGGCCTCAAAGATCTCATGCATCCCATAGCTTTTTTTCTCCCGTAAACTCTCCCCAGCCGAAAGAAATTACGATGTGGGGGATCGTGAACTTTTGGCCATTAAGGCCGCACTAGAAGAGTGGCGGTATCTCTGAGGCCCCATACTCACGACCAAACATGTCTGCTGAAACTGGCCCGCAGGCCAGTTTCAGCAGACATGTTTGGTCGTGTGTAGGTGCGAGCGGGCCGAATTCCAGCAAACATTTGCCCGCCGGGCCTTTTCCCAGCAGACAAATATTCCTGGACTTGTTTTAAAACAGCCCGCTGGAATTCAGCCCGCTCGGACATGTACGGTCGTCAGTACAGACCTACCGTACATGTCCAGGCGCCCGCCGTCCCTCGCATGCGTCGAATGACTTCGACGCATGCGTGGAAGCATTTTAAAGGCGGGCCGCCCACGTCGCCGCGTCATTGTCGCGGCGACACCGCGTCATCGACGCGGCGACACCGCGGACACGCCCCGCGTATTGTTTACGCGCGGACTTCTGTACGATGGTGTGTACAACCATCGTACAGAAGCCCTCTGGCAGACATGTATGGTGAAAACGGTCCGACGGACCGCTTTCACCATACATGTTTGTCCGTGTGTACCCGGCCTTAGAGGGCGCAGCACACCCCATACTTATTTATACGGATCACAAGAATCTGGAGTATTTGAGAACTGCCAAGCGCCTGAAGCCGCGTCAAGCACGGTGGGCGCTATTCTTTTCCAGATTTTCATTTCACATCACCTATCGGCCAGGATCAAGAAACACCAAGCCAGACGCTCTCTCACGCATGTTCGATGATCCAAAGGATGCCTCAGTTCCGGATACTATTCTATCCGAAGGCAACTTTTTGCTGGTCCAGACAGATCTGATGTCCAGCTTAAAGCAAGTTTCAGCAGGAATGCCCAGTCCACCAGGGGTGTCCTTGATACCCAGGGATGGGTTACTTTGGAAAGACAGTAAAATCTTTGTACCGGCAAGTTTCCAGACCAAAGTTCTGAGCCTGTGTCACGATCATCCCTTGGCTGGCCATTTCGGGGTCCACAAGACCCTTGACCTGATTCAGCGCATGTTTTGGTGGCCCAGGCTTGAGAAGGATTGCAAAGAATATGTG
This sequence comes from Rana temporaria, assembly GCF_905171775.1. Classification (NCBI taxonomy): domain Eukaryota; kingdom Metazoa; phylum Chordata; class Amphibia; order Anura; family Ranidae; genus Rana; species Rana temporaria. The sequence goes on along the minus strand of NC_053497.1, from coordinate 89,037,322 downwards.
CAGTCATGTGTTGTTTGTACCCAAAGCAAATCTGCTAGGACCAAGTCCTGGGGTCTTCTAAGACTGTTACCAGTCCCTGACCGTCCCTGGAGTATGATAGCCATGGACTTTATAGTCGAGTTACCCCCATCCGAAGGACATACAGCCATCTTTGTAGTGGTCGACCGCCTCTCCAAGATGGCCCACTTCATACCCCTGAAAAAGACGCCTTCTGCAATGGAAACAGCCCAGGTGTTCATCCGGGAGATTGTAAGGCTACACGGAATTCCAACCAACATTGTGTCTGACAGAGGGGTCCAGTTCACCTCTCGCTTTTGGAAGGCACTATGCCAGGCCCTGAAAATTGAACTATCTATGTCCTCTGCCTACCATCCTCAGACAAATGGACAAACCGAGAGGACGAACCAGACTCTTGAGCAATATATACGATGCTTTACCACATTTGTTCAGGACGATTGGGTAGCACTATTACCGTTGGCAGAATTCGCCTTCAATAATGCCAGTCACTCGGTTACGGGTCAGTCTCCATTTTTTGCAAATTATGGGTTCCATCCTGTCTTCTTACCTAACATTATCCCTGAATCTCCGGTTCCAGCAGTACAGAATACTGTTGACTTCCTGGGTCGCAACAACAAATTGTTACAAGAGACTATGGTCAAGGCACAGGCAACTAATAAGAGAATATATGACCGAAAGAGAAGAGGCGAATTGTGTCTCCAACCAGGGGACCAAGTGTGGTTGTCTACTACCAATCTTAGAATGGCTTGTCCCTCGAAGAAATTGGCACCAAAGTTTATTGGGCCTTTTTCAGTCAAGAAAAAACTAAATGAAGTGTCTTATGAACTTATCTTACCTAATTCACTTAAGATCCACCCGGTGTTCCACGTGTCCCTGCTGAAACCCACAGTACCTGATCCCTTCCCAGACAGAGGACCGGGGCCACCTGAACCTGTGATGGTTGATGGAGACGAGGAATATGAGGTGGAGGCTATCGTAGACTGCAGGAAAAGAGGTAACCAACTACAATACTTGGTCAAATGGAAGGGGTATGGACCAGAGGAGAACTCCTGGGAACCCAAGCAGAATGTGCATGCCCAAGAGCTGATCCAGGCCTTCTTCCGAAGCCACCCTCAAAAAAGAGCTCTTTTGGGCACCCGGAGGTTGCCCATAAGGGGGGGGCAATGTCAGGGATCTGCCACCTAAGGGTTAACAGTGCAGACTGATTCCAATGATTGGCAACAGGCTGCCTTATTTAAACCCCTCAGCAGCACTGTGTCCTTGCTGTCTGATCTGCATCTTATCCAGAGACCTCATCCTGAACCTGCATCATTCTGACCTGGCTTTCTGACTCCGCTGCCATCTCCAGTCCTGACCTGCTCTGTTTACCTGTCTGCAAGATCCTCTGTTGCCGAATCCAGCCTGAAATCTGACCATTCCTTGCCTGCTGCTTTTGTCTGTACTGATCTTCCGTGTATGACCTGGCCTGTCTGACTCCTCTCCTGCTGTCGTCTGCACCTGCATGTGCATGTTGCTCTCAGGCGCACCTGCATCCGGTGACCTGCGTCCGCTAACCTGCATCCGGTGACCTGCGTCCGCAGACCTGCATCCGCTGACCTGCATCCCGCTGACCAGCATCCTGCTAACCAGTTAATCGGCATCCGCTGACCTGCATCCGGTGACCTGAATCCGGTGACCTGCATCCGCTGATCAGCATCCGCTGAAATGCATCCAGCTGACCTGCACCTACAGCGCTTCAGCCCTTCTCATTAGACTTCATCTCCAATCTCAGAGACTCTGCAGGCACTCATACCCCACTGTGCTCCTACGGTCACTGTCTCAACCCCAGTGATCCCGGAACCAGGACGGTACGAGAGGTCTCCCTCTGCACGTCAGGCTCACTCCCAAGGTACGTGGCACCCCATCGATTATCAAATCACCTTGTTGAGCAATCTATTTTACCCTTACAGCCCAGGTAAAGCTTCTTTTTCATTTTTTTATGTTCCATTTCTTACACATTTCACTAGCACTTCAATTAATTTCCTTTCCTCATCACCCACCACATTTCATTACCTCACATCTCTCATTTTCATGTCACCTGCTATAGGGCTTGCACCCCCACCACCCTCACTACTCTCCCCCCTTTTTCTCACATTATCCACACTGTTTCCACACATGCCTATATCTATCACACACACTTACACCCACATTTCCACACCATTCACATATTTTTTGTAATAGTTATCCATCATATTTTCATTGTCCCTTTTTTGGATATTTTAGGCAGTTTAGACTGCATCACTTCTCCTACACTATTAGGTTCACTCAAACAGACCCCTTATTTGTCATTACCAGTCCCTGCACTTACCTTTGTTGCATTCCTGCATCTGCCTCCCTTACCCCCCTTTTTTCTTGTTCTTTTTACTATTCAACTTCTCCTTGGTGTTTGGGCTATCTTTCGCTTACAGACTAATCTTTTGTACTACATTTTCTTATTATTGTATATATATTCCTTACAGGGTCGTTGGTTGCTCATCCGGTGGCGTGCCCTTTTCCGGTCTGGCCCAGCTTCCCCTCTGTCCCTCCTTGCCTTGCTCGCTTGTTTATATGCTTTCATTGATTGCATCTATGTAAGTGTGCACTTTTTATAATCTTGAATAAATTTAAAAGGGTTTTATGCTATGTGAGCTTTTTATTTTATGTGGCATATCCTGAAATGTTATACTGCACGAGTCATGCGAGAAGAAATTTTCATTCATAGCTGCCGCTTTCACGTTTTTTGAATGAGGACAGTCATTTTTTATTGATTTTACTACAGTAGTTTGTTCCTATAATATCTGGTGGCAACATTTCATTTCCTCTGTGGTTAGCAACATGTAGTAAAATACCTTACCTGGAAGCTTCTTGCATTAAGACAGCAAGTGTATACAATCAAAGTGACAGATCCCTTGTGCAGCCAATCAACCAATGTTAGGAAACCATGGGTTGATATCCCGTGAAGCAGGTGTAAGCAGATATGTGGAGCTGCACAGAGGTGACCGGACTAAGAACTAAGCATAAAAACAATTGTTGTGTTACACTATGTGATTTATTATTGCTCTGTGTCTTTAAGCTCTGTTCCCTTCTGTTTATCTGAACTCTCTCTCCCACCTTAGTTCTGTATATTCCCCTCCCCTTCCTGTCTCTCTCATTTGCTCAGTATACTACCATGCTGTAACATCTTTCCATGTGGCTTACAAAACCTACGTTTTTCTACTTATGAATATCCATAATTAAACGGAACATTCAAAAAGATTCATCGTCTGTCTCTCTAATAGTGTTTTTATTCATTGAGTTAGGCTGTCTGAATTGATGCAAGGGATAAATAGAACACTGGGTCATGTAAGTCATATATGAAGCTGGAGATAATGTTTATGGCCTTGTAGTTGAGTCAGAACAACAATGTTTATTGGGCACTCAACACAGGTGGAAAACATAAACAGAGAAAGCAATGCAACACCTGTGAACACAAATGCGAAATAAGATACCCTGCACTCTGTACGCAGCGCACCCCTGAACCCTGCACTCTGTACGCAGCGCACCCCTGAACCCTGCACTCTGTACGCAGTGCACCTCTGAACCCTGCACACTGCATGTAGCATACCCCTAAACGCTGCAGTGTTTATGTAGTGCACCCTTGAACCTAACAGATAGGGAGACATCCGGGACTGGGGAGAAAAGGGGCCCGGACTGTAGCCAGTGGGTGATGGAAAGGCACACAAACCGCAGGATGAGGAGCCCAGCAGCAGGAAGGAGTGGGAGAAGGAGAAAACCATCCATGATTGTTCAAACCTTGAGCACCAGGACAGTATAAACTTACCCCAATTTGGAAAGCAAACACTATTTTCTAGGAGCCATAAGGGAGTCTCTAAAAAAAAAAATGTTGCCAGTATTTGGACAGCACACCCCCAAACCCTGGACGACATTACACCCCTGAACCCTGCATGACAGCACTCCCCAGAACCCTGCACGACAGCACTTTCCGTAACCCTGCACGACAGCACTTTCCGTAACCCTGCACGACAGCACTTTACGGAAACCTGCACGACAGCACTTTCCGGTAACCCTGCACGACAGCACTTTCCGGAACCCTGCATGACAGCACTTTCCGGAAACCTTGAGGACAGCATACCCCTGAACCCTGCACACTGCATGTAGCATACCCCTAAACCCTGCATTCTTTATGTAGTGCACCCTTGAACACTATGATTGCTTTAAAAACAATTGTTTGAACTGTCATGAATGACTTTCACTGATGACTCATTGTTTACTATTGTGATTATTGTGACTGGCTACAGCTATGACATGGTACAGGGCTGCCCTTATTGGCCCTGTACCATCTGATCACTGTAACCGATCACAGAGATCACAATAGTAAGCATAGCCATTCATGACAGTTGTTTACTTGTGATCATGTGATTGATTGCAGCGATCACCTGGACCAATCACAGCGACCCAGTACCAAGCATCGTAATCTGCTGTGTCCACTGGAGCACATGAGCGGAAGGAGGTACCCGTACATCTTCCTGGAATAATAGAGCACCAGCCAGACTGTTTATCTACTGTACATTGGCCAGGTGAGAAGCAATCAAATACTGCCTGAATTTTTGCATTAAAGTAACTCATTTTGTATTTATCTCAGAAGCAGACAATACGCTAAGCGCGGTACATAGTATCCCTACTTATTCACACAGAATAGTAACCTAGAAAGACACCCGCCAAAAAGAAAAAAATCTGATGCCCCAAGACAAGTCCAATTCAGTCTCCTCCCTAGTTCTTAATTACATCTCTGGGTCCCTGCTGCTAAGGTAAACAATTGTTCAATCTTCAGCATGCTTTGGTCCTGGAACAAAAGAATACCAGTGCGCATGCTTGGGAGCAGGGCTCAAGTCCTGCGGGAACGCGTGGGAACGGAGTTCCTGCACTTTTTTCACAGCAGGAACGCAGTTCCCTTTGCAGGACTAGAGCAGCCGAGCCACCCGAGCCAATCCTTCACTAAGCGGCGATGCCCAGCTCGAGTCACTGTCAGGGGCAGGCGAACCTTAGTAATCCTTTATGTTACTGTCCGCTTCCTGTATATGGATTCATCGGGTAGTGTGTGGGTATTCCGTCACTTCCTCGATGCCGCAATGTCTCCTGGGAACAATGACAAAAGCTCCCAGGAGACATTGCGGCATCGAGGAAGTGACGGAATACCCGCTCACTACCCGATGAGTCCATATACAGGAAGCGGCCAGTAACATAAAGGATTACTAAGGTACAGTGGATCGAAAAAAAAAACAAAAAAAACATGCGGTTTAGTAATTATGCATATGAGCTTATCATTTTTTTTTTGGTGGGGGAGTGGATCTTGGGTGGGCGTTCCCACACTTTTTTCCCCAGGACTTGACCCCTGCTTGGGAGTAACATCCTTCCTGGTCCGGCCATCCAAGACAGCCAAAAACTTGAACCAGGAAGAAGAATGGATGAAGATGTAACCACCTTGTGACAGGGATGTCACAGTTGTTACACATTAAGAACAAGGTTCTTGAGCACCCAAGGCAGGGGTGTCAAACTCAATGTCATCGCGGGCCACATCAACATTATGATTGCCCTCAAAAGGGCCGGTTGTATCTGTAAGATTAGATGTCCAGTGCATCCCCCCCCTCCCCTTTACATTAGATGTCAAGAGCCCCCCCCCACCATCAGAAGTTGAGTCCCCCATGCTCCCTTACATCACAGTGCACCCTTTCCTTATGCTGCTTCTGGGAAGAAGCTGGATGCATTGCTTGAAAGCAGAAAGTAAGGGTCTGGAGTAGGACCAGAGGAGGGCTGGAGTTATCCTGCAGCTGCAGGAGAGGTGTGAGGGCCACATTAAATGGCCTGGAGGGCCGGATTTGGCCCACGGGCCTTGTGTTTGACACCTGTGACCCAAGGCATAAAACTAAAATCAATTCTCCCAGCAATGACAGGTACCAACAGAGTCTGTACTCATCAACACATTCAGTAAGCTAAGGGGCAGGGCCGCCATCAGGGGGGTACAGGCAGTACACCTGTAAGGGGCCCGGAGGTTCCCAGGGGCCCAGAGGCCCACAGGGCCCCAGATGGAAACCCCCCTTTTATATATATATATATATATATACATTTTTTTATTTTATTTTTATTTTTTTTATTAAAGGGACAATTTTTTTTACAGAAAGTGATGGTAATTCCAACATGTGGTGACCTCTGGTAATAACTGTTTAAAATGGGTTACTTTCTTAGTTCCTGCTGAGTCTCTGGTACAGAAAGTGAAGAGAAATCTCCCCAACAAGACACAGGTTGACTGGGTTTTTTTTTTTACCATTTCCTACTGTATCCTAAACTATATGAGATATGGGAACACCACTAGAACGACATCTCATAATTTCAGCCCTTTTAAATGAGCTGTTTAAAAATTGCATTGCGCGTCAATGTACTACGCACAGCCTCCTGGAGTCGGTGAGCCATACATATTCTTTTGGAAGTTAAAGGCTATTCTATTTAACTGCAGGATACTGCCCTCTAGTGGTCTTTTATCAAACCTATCGCTAAATTATGGGGTGTAAAGTGGCATAAGTGCATTTGCAATAAGTGAGAGACACTTACAGAAACAAATTGTATAAAAATATATACACTTAGGCAAGAAATCAGAGAAAGTGAACTTCTCTCATAAAAGAACATAACTAGATGCCCACAGGTGGCAACCAAATGACTTTAGCTTTCATTTTCATAGCTTGACTGAACAAGCTGAAGCTAGAAGCTGATTGGGTAATATGCATAGCTGCTTTAGATTCTACCAGCTGCAGTTTTTGTGTACAACCTTAAGTTATTGAAGCTTTCAATAACAAAAACAGAGCGTACAAATACAAAAAAAAGAAACAGAGGTATCGTAAAGGGTAACCAAAAACATAAAAATAAAGATATATATATATATTTATATATATATATAAAATATATATAGGAAAAATAAATAAAATAAAAAGTAATTATATATATATATATATACAGTATATGTGTGTTAATATACTGTATATGTAGATAAACTTGTGCACCAAAAGACACGAGTGCATGAGATATTTCAACCCCCCTACAGAACAAAAGATACATAATGCTGGGACCAAAGATAATATAGATAGACGTACCCAGATATGAAGATTACAGAGGCTGTTTAAGGATATCAAACAACACCAAAAAGGCAAACTGGAACGGTTTAGCAGGGGTACCAATGGAATAGGGGAACAAAAATGCAGTTGTAGGTATAAACCATAAATTGGGTGTCGTGGCCAAGCAACATAGGAAGGAAAGTGAAAAAATGGGGGAGGGGGAAGATGAAGGAGAGGAGAAGGAAGAAACAAAGAAATGGAAAAGAGAGGAAAAAAAGTACAGATGTAGCCAGAAGTGGTTAACCAGATAAAAGATCACATATCCGTACATTGGGGCCAGGGCTTACCCCTGCCCTACAAGGAGGTCTCATAGCTCAGAGGATTCCTGAAACATCTTCCAAGAGAGACAAATTTGTTGGCATTGTTTATATGTATCCAGTTCACGAGCCAGAAGGGATTCCATCCTCTCGATATGATCCATTTCTGTAACCCACTCAACCAAGGAGGGAACCTGAGTTGTCCATCAATGGCGGGATATCGCCATTCTAGCTGCTCTCAGGCAATGTTGAAGGATGCTTTTTTTAATGCGTTTGAAAGTACCTGAAAGCATGGAGAGCAAGGTTATTCAGGGAGAGTTGGGGATAGCCACCCCAGCTACAGTGGTATATTGCTGCTGTAAAGAGTACCCGGAAAAATGTTGTTTTATGTATACAATGGCAATAAAGTATATCTATCGCTCTATCTATAAAGCCGCAAGACCAAATTCAAGTCATGAATAGGAAGGCATTCCAACCAGACGTGAAGTAAAAATCTCCTTGCAGCATGGCAATGCCAGCACACATCAGATACTGACAGTTAAATTTGGTGTAATAAAGTCAGGCAGCACTACCAAAGAGACATACTCGATGGAAGAACTAAGGGAAGGCATATAAGGGAATAATATGGGTCAAAATAAGAAATGGGACGATTGGAGAGCTTTTAAGAGGTCATGGAGCTACGTTGAAAACCTAAGGCCCCATACACACGAGAGGATTTATCCGCGGATACGGTCCAGCGGACCGTATCCGCGGATAAATCCTCTCGAGGATTTCAGCAGATTTCTATGCGATGGCGTGTACACACCATCGCATTGAAATCCGCGCCGAAATCCTCTGGCGATGACGTGTCGCGCCGTCGCCGCGATTATGACGCGGCGACGGGCGCGACGCTGTCATATAAGGAATTCCACGCATGCGTCAAATCATTACGACGCATGCGGGGAATCCCTTTGGACGGATGGATCCGGTGAGTCTGTACAGACGAGCGGATCCATCCGTTGGGATGGACTTCAGCAGATGGATTTGTTGAGCATGTCAGCAAATATTCATCTGCTGGAAATCCATCCCAGGGGAGATTTATCCGCGGATAAATATCCGCCGGAGTGTACACACCATAGAATCTATCCGCTGAAACCCATTCGATGGGATTTATCTGCGGATAGATTCTATGGTGTGTATGGGGCCTAAGGGCTGACATCTGAGATTCCGGAGGAAATAGATAAAGGGGCTGTGTGTGGTGAGAGGGAAAATCCGGGGAGGGTGGGGTGGGAATGGGAACAAAAATTGTGAAGAAAGAGGATAGTGTATTTTGTATCCCTTTAAAACCAAATATATAAAAATTCTATTATAACAAATTATTATATAAAAAAAAAAAAAAAAAAAAAAGCAAGACAAAACCCCACCTTTACTAATGATGCGAAACCAAATTAGAGACGCTGAAGGGCCGGCAAAAGAACTTGAGCGCTCCAAGTAAAACTCTACAAGGTGGAGTCTGAAGTAAAGGGAAAAAAGAAAAAAGAAGAAAAAAAGAAATAAGCACTACCAACGTAAGACAATTTTGAAATTCTTCTCCTGAGTCCTAGTTGCCAGAGATAGGCTGTGGGAGAGGGCAAAAGACTTGTCCCATTCCTTCAATTCCTTCAAGGTAAACCAGAAGTTGAGGTCAGCCGTCCATTTCGTGGTATATTCTGGGGGGGGGGGGGGGGGTCAAGATGAAGTTTTGCAAAGAGAACCTTGTAGACTGCAGAGAGGACATAATCAGGCAGGGAGTCTAGCAGGGGAAGGGATTTAATGGAGTGGCTATCCCTAGAAAGCGGTTCTACAGTGGCAAAATAAGAGAAGAAAGTCGTCAGTGGCTGATATTCCAGCCATTGCGTGAAGAAGAACCGTCTGACAGAGGTCAAAGTAGGCAACAAGTGTAGGCGACCCTGGTGGAGAATTTTCACTAAGTGGCGATGGGACTCCTTCTTCCATAGTAAAAAGCATGACCGCAGGAAGGAATTGTGGATTCTAAAAAAGGGGAGTTATGGGACCCACTCGAGATGAAAACCCCAAGTGGGACATGGATATATACCAGATACGCAGAAGGTGGGACGTAAGGTGGGGCACAGAGGAAGAGAGGCCTTGGAAAGCAGGGTCAACCCAGGGGAGCACCTGGAGGTTGAAAGGGGTAAGCGATTGAAGAAACCCATTGTTTGGAGAGAGAGTGATAAAACCAGTTTACCACCCTGGTAAGAATTGCTGCCATATGGTAGTGATAGATATCTGGCACTCCCACTCTTCCTCTTGCTTAAGGCCCCTTTCCCACTGGGGTGGGAGCCTCGGTGGCGGTACAGCGCCGCAAAAAATAGCGGCGCTATACCGCCGGATTTGCAGCGGGATTCGGCCGCTAGCGGTGCGGTATTAACCCCCGCTAGCGGTCGATAAAGGGTTACTACCGCCCGCAATGCGCCTCTGCAGAGGCGCATTGTGGGCGGTATTGCCGCGGTTTCCCATTGTTTTATATGGGAAGGAGCGGTATACCGCTCCTCTCACCGCTCCAAAGATGCTGCTGACAGGAGATTTTTTTCTCTCCTGCCAGCGCATCGCCTCAGGCTTTCATATTGAGGTTGCTGGGCAGGAGTTTCTCAGGCGGTATAGCAGCGCTATTTTTAGCGCTGTACCGCCTGAAAAACTCCTCATTGTGAAAGGGGTCTTAGGAAAGGAGAGAATCTTTCTGTGTAATCTAGGTTTATTACATCCCCATATGGAACTAATAAATGCAGATTGCAAAATAACAAAGAAGGAATGGAGAACCACAACAGGTACCGTTTGAAACAAGTACAAAAAGCGTGACACAATGTCCATTTTCAGGACATTGTTCCAGCCAAACCATGGATATATACTGGGACAGATCAGATGTTTTAAGATCTTGTAATGTACGCTGCAAAAGAGTGAGATACCCCTGATGACATCACATATAATAAAATGCGTAGGGTGGAGCCGGAACACACCCCACTGTGCATGTGCCAACCAGCCATATTGATTCTTATGTATGCTGATACTACATACATTGCAAGCGTGCAGTCTTTTTTATTAAACGTTACTGCTTTTAACTGATGCACGCTATGAATAGTGCTCTTTTTTTTTCATGATAATATCAGCACATGGAGCCCCAATCTCCAGCACATGTTGTGATGCATTGTGACAAATACTGCTTTCCCGTAACCACAGTGAGTGGGTCAGAGGTCTTGTGGAGCCATTAAACATTTAAAAATGCCTTGTTTGACTTCTCTTTAATGAGGGTCACTATTATCTGGTAAGCCCCCATTTTGCCTTCACAGTGGTGATATACTGGAATTTGAAAGCCTGTTTCTTCTGGGATACACCTTCACTTCGTGTTAATAGATCAGCAAGAAATCTCCCAACAACCCCCTGTGGTTTAACCCTAATCTACAAGAACTATACTTCCTTCCTGATCTCAATCGCTGGTACTCCAAGGGGGTTAAATATTTATGCCACCTGTACAATGCTTAGGGCTTTAAATCTTTTTCTCAGCTACGTTTAGACTTCGATTTATCAAGATCGTACCTATTTTATTACTACCAGCTCAGGCACGCTATCTGTGCCCAGTTTGGCTCCCTGGATGATCCCACTGACCTGCCCCCATTGAAAAAACTGCTCAGACAGCCAGATCCCACTAAACTTGTCTCCACCTATTATGCAGCCCTAATGACTGACTTTAACCCCAGGTTTCACAAAGCTCAGGTAAAATGGACGTCTCCGGACATCTTCCTGGTAGACGAGGACTGGTTAGAATTTAGTGATACGTATAAAACCTTTGTTATTTCTTCCCGGGACCGCATCATACAGGTAAAAAATTTCCATCAAACCCACCTCACTCCGGCTAGGTTACACAGGATGGGTCTCCTGCCCTCAGCTGCCTGTTTCCGCGGCTGTGGCCGGGAGGCCGATTTCTTACACTGCTTCTGGACATGCCCGGTAGTCCAGGACTTCTGGGAAGAAGTGGGTGCTTTCATCTCATCTGCGCTAGGCCTCCCAAACATAATCCACCCCAAGAACTGCCTATTAGGCATTTTTGGCGAATCACACCTATCATCACATGCCAAGAGACTGCTTCGTATACTTCTTCTATGTTAAAAAAGCAATTTTACTGTCCTGGAAGGGTGCACAGACCTCTCTGAAATCCCTCTGGTTAAAACTTATCAATGACGCTATCCCACTGTATAAACTTACTTTTGAACTCCGGAAACGGAACAAAACCTTCCACAAAATTTGGGGTAGATGGTTGGCTAGTCCGCTAACCCTCTGCCAGCACTGATTGTACTACTCTTGCTTGACCATTGATGGACCGTGCCTCACGGATCTCTAATGTCTAGACCTCCGCTTTTGCTATATCCAGGTATCCGGTGAAAGGTATACATAAAGGTATTGCTTAAAGTGCCAAAGCGTTGTAATTCCAGCAAAATGGACAGCATAGACACATGCCGGATTGGTGACAACGAGTAAGAAGTCGTAAGCGAATATGGCCAGCTTTACCTCACGTCGATCCAAGATGACACAAGAATTAGAATGATTTTGATGGAAAGCTAGCTAGCTACCATTATGGGAACATAGCGGGCATCCCTGTCAGGTACCATTTTGAATGGAAAAGCTAAGGGTTAAGGAGTTATTAATCCAAATTTTTGCACTGGAACTAGAATAAAGCGCAAGGATCCTGTGAAGCATGGCTGGGCCCTCCCTATTTGTACTAAAGTGTGTTCAAGAAGGCCAACCAACCCGGTCAAATGCCTTCTCTGCATCAACAGAGAGAAGGCAAGCTGGTATTTTTGCTGATTGAACATAGCCCATGAGCACTAGTGTTTTAGCGTTCTATCACGTGCCTCGTAAAATCCCCACCACTGTATCCAAAGCATCTACTGATGACCATAACACCCAGTGTTTTGTAGTTTCTCAGATAGGAACTGAACTATTGATCCCCAGAGATAATGAGCAGAGCTTCCTCAAATCTCTGCTGCAAATGTGCTATTGTGACATGGTGTAACAGGCGCTTTCAGCGCCGTAATGCATTCCGCGCTGGAACGCATACGGCGTCTGCACGATGACATCATCGTCCAGCGCTGCGTGCGTTCCAGCCTGGAACGCGGAAGTGCGCCTCAACGCCAGCTTGAATCATTGCTATGCACTGCACCTAACTTCTGCCTATATAGGCATTTACTTTGCATAGAGGCGCCGTTCTATTATTGTCGGCTGTAGCCGGCTTGGCTAACGAGCTACATTGTCCATCAATCCTCAGCCTACAGCCCATGCCATCCTGGATGCCTGCCAGAATGAAGCAAATCCAGCATTCCATTGCTGGGACACCCTAAACCGATCTTCCTACAGGACACCCTACACTACAGATTCCCATGTCCTAAAGCCCTGCAAATGGATAAGTAGATATTGTTACTTGTAGTGCCTTAAGAAGATCTGCTACACATATTGCTGTTATACAAGTCCTATACTTAACGCTGGCTTATTTCCCTATCATCTTACTACTTGGAACTGACTGTTGTGTTTTGGATGTTTGCTGCACAAGATCTTAAAGGAACATATACTCTCAAATAAGCTGAGCTATTCATGCCTCTCTTATGCAATTACTAGTTGCTATCACTATTCTTATTTACTACGTGCTTGACATAAGTTATAACTTGTGTAGCGGGGTCATCCTGTCAGAATCTAATGACAGGCCTGAATCCCGCTGGAACTTTGCTCACGCTTGCAAATATGTAAGATACCTTTAAGAATTTATGCATTGTGGGACTGCAAGTAGCGGGAGGTATGGACTCCATTGACTCTTAGGAGAAACAGACTACACAATGCTCTGCGTTATTGGAACATGTGACATCTCCGCACAGACTTATGGGGGAGGTTACTTAGGGAAAGGGAGGGGCTGATCTCGCTCTCTTGGGACCTGCATCTTCTCCTCTGTGGAGCTGTGGAGGATAGCACAGCCATACTGCTAGGTCTGAAGCTGGGCCTAAATCCACAGAGAGACCAGCCATCCAGAAGGAAGCAAGACCACTATACCCAGCTCGTGTTCCAGGAGATTGGAGAGGCCGCCCAGCTGACAACTGAAACAGTGGAGAGCCTGATGCCGGGATCCTTGTGCTGTGGAGCAGTGAACTACCAACGCGCCTTTTGAGAAGAACTCAGGCGGATCGGGCCTGTCGGGTGAGAGAGCACATGCTCAACTTCAAACTCTCCTTTTAGACAGACACCCTAGTGCCACCCTACAGGCCGGAGGCACGTGTTTGGCCTCTAGCTGAAACTTAAAGGCCCTCTAACTTGATAGTTATCATACAGAAGTGACTGACGCTGACGAGCGATCAGTTCACCAACGTTGTTGTTCAGGATACTTTGTTTGTTTAACTTCCTCTCATCGTTTACCACTTGCGGATTACAAACCTAATGGGCACCAACCGGCCGCAATGTGGACTTTAGTCTCGAGACATTCTTTAGCTGTTCTGCTCGCTAGAGGGAGCTTGCGAGCATAGACTGCCTATATTAGTCAGTATATTGACTGTGTGGAGTGTATTTTTTTCACCCGGAGGGACCATCCATAAAAGCAGGTAATACTGTTGTTACATTGTCATTGCATGTTGTATGCCTGCTATTGTGACCCCGGCCAAACAGAGGTCACAATACATGAGCCAGTTAAATAGGGGTGAGCCAAGCGAAGAGAAAGTAGATCCCAAAACAATCAGCGACTCCTGAGGGGGTAGCGCTACACTTGTTTATGGGCCTATGCCCTAAGTTACTGAACATGTTTTCTCTAACTTTTCTATGCTAAGCGTTGAGGTATTTCATACCTACTCCCTTAGTGACCTAATGCATTCTTTCGTTAAGGTGATATGATGTAGAGAACCCCCAAACTCCTGTTTGTGTGGAGTGACGCCTGGGGTCCAATACTGATAATCACTTGCATACAGTTGTGCATTGGAATCTTAGGGCCAGATTCACAGAGGAAATATGCCGGAGTATCCACTGATACTCCGGCGTATTTTCAAATTTGCCGGCAGCCGCTGGGTGGAGTTTGCGTTGTTTTCCAGCGTCGGGTATGCAAATTACGGCGATCCACGAAGATACGCGCGTTCGTCGCAATCTCTTACGTCGTCGCTAGTCAGTTTTTCCCGTCGCAAACTTAGGCCTGCTTTTTCACAGCTTATATTTAGAACAGCCATGTTAAAGTATGGCCGTAAAGTATGGCCGTCGTTCCCGCGTCGAATTTCAATTTTTTTTTTTTGCGTAAGACGTCCGGGAATACGAAACGACATAACGCACGTCGCCGTTCAAAAAATAAGTCGGGGCGCCGTAATTTCGCGCAAAGCACGTCAGGAAATTTCCTAACAGAGCATGCGCAGAACGTTCGGCGCAGGAACGCGCCTAATTTAAATGGTACACGCCCCATTTGAATTAGGCGGGCTTGCGCCGTACGGCTTTACGTTACACCGCCGTAAGTTTACACGCAAGTGCTTGGTGAATCAGGCACTTGCGCTGAAAACTTGCGGCGGTGTAACGTAAAGACGATACGTTACCCTGCCGCAGATATATGTGAATCTGGCCCTCAACGTGTATTGTATACTTTTAAAGGCTAAGGTTTGGTTGCATGTTGTAATACGTCCAACCTTAGAAACTCAATACATTCCCTTGTATGTGAGAAAGAGATGACGTAGAGAACCCCCAAACTCCTGTTTGTGCTCTGGGGTGCACACCCTAATACAATAGGCTGCACACACCAATGGTACGGCAATAAATCCTTCTAACCTTAGCTATATTGAGTTAATCTCTCTCGCTTATGCCCTGTACACATGAGCGGAATTTCCGTCGTAAAAAAGTTGGATGGTTTTTCCGACGGAATTCTGCTCAAGCTTGGCTTGCATACACACGGTCACACAAGTTCTCTGAACTTTCGAGCATTAAGAAAGCGGTGACGTACAACACTACAACGAGGTGAGAAAAATAAGTTCAATGCTTCCTGAGCGTGTGTCTATTGTTTCCAAGCATGTGTGTTTTTTTCCCCATGGGAATCTAATACAGATGAACGGATTTTTAGATAGGATTTTTTTTTATCTGAAAAATTGAGAACCTGGGCCAGTATTCACAAAGCACTTGCTCCCTAAGTTATGTCGGCGTAGCGTAAATGGGCCGGCGTAAGCCCGCCTAATTCAAAGTAGGCAGGTAGTGGGCGTGTTGTATTAAAATGAATCGTGACCCCATGTAAATGAAGCGCCGGACGAACGGCGCATGCGCGCGCATGCTCAGAATCACGTCGAATTTACTCCCTAAGATACGCCGGCTCAATTCATACAACGTGAACGTAACCTACGCCCAGCCCCATTCACGTATGAGTTACGTACACAACGTAAAATCCGACGGCAGTTCCGACGTCCATACTCTAACATGACTTAGACCAGCTATTTGGTGGTTTATCTTTACGCTGGAAAAACTCCTTACGTAAACGGCGTAGATTACAGCGACCGGCGTAAGTACGTTCGTGAATTAAGCCAGAATTCAGGCGTATCTAGTATTGAAAATAAGGCGCATAGATACGACGGCGCATCTGTACACTTACGATGCGTATCTGTAGATACGCCAGCGTAAGTCTACCTGAATCCGGCTATTTGTGTTGCGCCTTTAAACTGCTGGATCACCAGAATAAGCCAGAAAAGGCTGTTGTAGCTGGTAATGGTGGCAAGAATTATTTATTGTTTGTGGGGCACTAACAATTTAGGCTGGGTACACATCTGAGCCGCATGAGGCTCACAGCAATGGTCCAGTGCGTACTCGTACCATTTTTCAAGTCCGATTTCAGCCCGAATTTTTGGCTGAATTCTGACCTAAAACGGACCAAAATTTGCATCGGAGCCGCAGTGTAGATATGTAAAGCGGCTCCAGAGAGAGCTGGTCACAATCTCCTGCTATTGCGAATTGGTTGCGGGGAACCTGTATCCAATTCACACTAGTGTGAACCCAGCCTAAAAGTTTTGTCTGACACATCAGTCAGCAGCAGGTTTTTTTTTTTAGCAATTGGTAATTTAAAACTTCTTAATTTAATGACAGGGTGTTGGTCCTCACTGAACCACTGCACCAGCAGGTTGTGTACATGTGCAAGCCAGGGTAGATGTGTGATTTTCCCAGACAATGAGCGACCTGCAGCTTAGTGCTGTTGTCAGACATGACCTTGCTTAGCCAAAGATGGTTTTGGGGAAGCCAGCTGTTGGTCTGGCTCTGCAGATCTGACAGCTCTGGCGCAGTGTTGCGCCTGTCCCCGTGGGCATACAAGCTGCAACACAATATGGCAGTATTTAGTCTGGGATGTTGCATATGATCTTGATTGCTTGGGGGTGACTGCTAGTTTTCGAGAAGTCACATGATGAGTACAGTGAGGAGGAGGGGGTACAGGTAAATGTACTGTCACTATCAGACATGATGTAGCATCCATGTCAGCTCCAGCAGAGTCCCCCATCCTGCTTCCATTCCAGCCACCAAAAGATTTACCCAGTGTGCCATAAGGATAAGTGGCATCCCTGACCATGCTTACTGGACCATATGCCCGTGATCATGTACCCTGCTGCTGACGACATAGTCCAGTAAAACAGACACATCACATGTCTAGGTAAAATAATAAGGGCTTGGTACCTGTCATTATGGTGTGGCACAGTGGCACAGGTCATAAGCTTATGGACGACTGCTGATTCCACGAGCTAGAATAGGAGCCGCTGCAAAGTTAGCAGTTTATCCCTCTGAAAAGTGATCAGCGGTGGATGGCTTATCAAAGGCCGGTAGAGCAGAGAGTGCCAGAGATTCAGCATGTCGACTCCCGAATGCCCGTTTTTTTAAATCTCAATGGTGATTTTGCAGTTTCAACGTGGTTCTATTGACGTCAGTGGGTGAGTTTCACAGGAGGTGGAGCCTGTCAAGCTCGGCAAGCTGAATTAAATTTAATGCAGCCGTGGCATGTGTGCCACCCTGTCCAGCTGCAATATTAGGATTTAGGTTTTGAGGTTGGGGGGTTCTAAAAATGCAGATCAAATGCTTGTTGTTACTGCATCTTTGCTGTCTGTGTGACAAATACAAATTCCACTTACAGTCTTGACAAAAATGACAAGGTCTCTGGCAACCAGGCGTATTGTGAGTATTTGACATATTTAGAAATGGCAGAGATTTTTTTTGTTTTCAGACTTATCAAGGAGCCCCTATGTTCACAAGAAACCTGTAGAAGAAAAAGCTTTCCATTGTAAGAAATGTGAGTGCTCATTTAGACCCATTTAAGTGATAGGCTGGACTTGATGGACTTTTTTCTTTTTTTAACCTCATCTACTAAGTAACTATGTAAGTGTTCTATTCTAGTGTTAACATGCGTTATGGCAAGCTTTGACATACACTGTGTTAGGACAGCCTATTGATTATGAATGGGCTACCAAGGCACCACAAACATTTACGTGACCCTTTTTTTGCAATGCAGCACACTTCAACACCAGGTACAGTATATGCGTTGTGTGTGCATGCAGTGAGTTGTCATTCCTATAAAATGCTTTGAAGTGCCATTCACAATGCACAGCATTGCAATGCACCACACACTGAGCCAAGTGCATTGTAATGTGTTGCAGAAACTGATTAGGTTCCCTTGATGTCAGCATTTTCTGAGACCCAGAGCATTCACCTTTTCTGACTCTACTACATACCTCCAAACCCGCCAGGATTCTGCGGGAACTTCACGCAAAGACTGCATCCTCCCGCAGTCCCGCAAAGTGGTTAACTTTCCCGCACAGGAAGGAGAAGCAAACTTTCAGAGGGGAGACATGCGAGGAGAGGAGAACTGACAGCCTGTGCAGTGGTGAGTGGCAAGAACTTCACATCCATGGCAACCCCCCCTCTCACCACCCGCGATCGTCGCCCCCCCAGCAATCGTCCCCCCCCGCGATCGTCGCCCCCCCCGCGATCGTCCACCCCCCCGCTCAACAACTTTCATTGGCCGCCCCCCCGACAACCCCCCCTGCTCAACAAAAATGTCCCGCAGTGGATCTTTAAAATGTTGGGAGGTATGCTACTACATGATTTATTGGCCTGTAATCATGATATAATGTTCTACCGTCTAAATCAGTGGTTCTCAACCTGGGGGTCAAAGGATGATTTGCCAGGGGTCACCAAATCCTGGGTTGTTCCTGGAGCCCGCACACCTCTCCCAGCCTTTTTGCGTCTGCCCAGCTGGGCTGTTCCTGGAGCCCACTCAGCCTCTTTGCAGCCGCCCATTCAGTTCATGGCATGGCTGGGGGGCAGAGACTAGAGGTCCACTGACTGGTGGGGATTGTGAGGTGGGAGGGGCTGGAGGAGACCCCATCTCCTTATTTCTGCATACTGTAGGTGTCACTGCTACGAGAAACCACAAAGTCAGAGACAGTGGGTAACACTACCTGTGATTCTAGTTGCCATTAAAAGGCCCCACTACAGTTCTCGGATCAGCAGATGACCATGATCAAAAGCACCTAAGGGTGATCAGAACAACCCCCAAGCATTGCCACTCATACCACCCCCCCCCCCCCCCCACCACCAAGGAGTAAGAAAAGGAATACAAATAGAGAATACATGTAAGGGAGAGGAAAAGAGGGGAGGAAGAAAGAAAAAGAGAGAGAAAGAATAAGAGAAAAAAAAGATGGCTAGAGAGAGATGGGGGAAAAACAAGACATTTGGAGAGCGAGAGATAAAATGGAAAGAAAGGAGCACAAAGTGATAGAGTGGTACATCTTAAAATGTACCATATGAGGTTTTAATACTGTACGAGTGGAGGGGCTCAGGACCGCTAAATTTCCATGGGTTAGGGGCGCAAATTACTTGTCTTGCCTTGGGCGCTGACAACCCAGGCTACGAAAATAATTTTACTGTTAGGGGTCCCCACAAGTTGGGAAATTTTATCAAGGGGTCATGGCACTAATAGGTTGAGAACCACTGGTCTAAATCAATATAATTATGGCTAGCCATAGAAAAGATATGTACAGTGGATGCATAAGACTTTTGCTTTGTGTGTCCAGAATTTTAGCTTTGTGCAAATAATCACCCACAGCTTAATGAGTACTTTGTTCCACAAAAACATTTTTCAGAGTCCATAAAAAATCAATTAATATCCTAGAATGAATTTAACATTTCACTTCCCAGATTTTTACTGGGCCAGAAATAGCACCAAGCACAAAAATAAACATATAAAGAGTCAGCTTTTACTTTATCTGATGTTCACTGTGAAAAGCGTGGGTAGTGGAAGAGTGAGGATAAGGAAGAATATATGCTTTACTGACATAAATCCAGCTGTGTTTCCATGTTTATAAATCATCCAACATCCAGTTTAGCACTAGCTAGTCTTAAAAATGTGACTCCCCCCTATACTGTGAGCCTGTGTAACAAAGATGTGTATACTTACCTATGTAAGTGCCACGTGATCATTTTGTTAGTGAGCAGCCACTTCAAGGGACGGCAGGGAGTGTTTGACGATTCCTGGGAGCCCTGACCTTACTTACTCATGGGCTCTCATTTCCCAGCCGATGTTGGTGCTCCCTCCTCTCCCCTGTAGCTGCCGCTCACTGACACAGGAGAGTCGAAGCTGCATTGGACGTGATGATGCCAGGGAACAGTCTGCTGCTGGAGTATGGAAAGTGCCATCTGACTAGGGAATGGAGGATCAGGTAAGCAAAATGCTTTTACTCTCCCCTGGACCTAAACAAGCAACTATTTCTTGCAGTGCGTGTGCAGCCCCACTGCAAGGAAGTTTTAGATTTCCCAGAGTTTGGATTTAACAGTGGACAGTTAAGTCTAGAGTCGGTCTGTTAGCTTGAAAAAGGGAGAGGGGAGGATTAGGGAGGAGCAGAGAAGTATCTTGCCATTCTAGGCTAAAGGGCTGTGTGTTTCTATGGATGCACACAATACAGGGAGACAATTCTAGTCCCTGTATTTCAGGGTGGTTTCATAGGATGCTGTAAAAGAAAGAATCCATCATGAGGCTGAGGCTGGGTTCACATCTAAACCCTATGCATCTCACAGCAGGGGTCTGTTGGCCATTACAGGTCCAATTTCAGCATTTCAGCATTTTTGGCTGTATTCAGACATGAAACAGTCCAAAAGGCACAAAGGACCAGTGCAAATTCGCAGCGGAGCCGCAGCGGAGAAATGCGAACCATAGAGAGCCGGTCACAATCACCTGCTATTGCCAATTGGATGCAGGGAACCCACAACCAATTTGTACTAGTATGGACCCCGCCTGAAACAGGAAACCTGGAGTTGCAGTCTTGGCACCAACTTAAACAGGAACACAGCCTAGGAATAAAAGATAAAGAAGCTGCATACTCAGTAAGGCCTCATTTTACATGGGGCATATGCATTTGTGCCCAGTGTGAGGTGTGTCTATATCCATATAGAAATGCAGAAGTGTTCCATGTATCCCCGTGCAGACAGTTCCACAGCTGTCCATTGGGATGCAGAGGCTGCACGGACCCAGCTACTGCTATCAATATGACATACTGTACATGCAGGTACAGGTGAGTGGCCTTGAACGCACATGGGGCACAAATGCATAATCCCCGTTTTAATGAGGCCTCAGTGATTACAACAGTTGCTTAAATTGCTTAAGGTGATTGTTATGCAGAAGGTTTTTATCTTAATGCATTCTATGCATTAAAGCGAATGTCCACCTACTGCTGCAAAAATTAAAAGCCAGCAGCTGCTGACTTTTAATAATCGGACACTTACCTGTCCTGGAGTCCAGCGATGTCGGCACCACAGCTGATGTTTCTATCAGCTGTCGGGTGCATGCTGCCTCCATTGTGAGTAAAGAAACTCGGCAGTGAATCCTTACGGCGTCATGTCGGGAACCCTACTGTGCATGCGCTCCGCTCCTCTCTCCTACTGGTCCGACGGCCTGGTGAGGAGGAGGGAGCCCGGGCGGTGACGTCAATACCCGTGGCTGAGGCTTTTTCGGAAGTGGGAACAGGATACCTGTGAAAGACAAGTATCTTGTCCCCCCTCTCCCCAAAAGGTGCCAAATGTGGCACCCGAGGGGGGGAGAAGTACAACAAGCGGAAGTTCCAATTTCTGTGTGCAGCAGCCCCCCTAATACTCACCTGAGCCCCATCTCTATCCAGCTATGTTGCACGAGAAACTTGGCTGTCTGGGACTCTCCCTCCTGATTGGCTGAGACACACAGCGGGCGCCATTGGCTCTTGTTGGTGTCAATCAAAGTCAGTGAGCCAATGAGAGAGAGGGGGTGGGGCCAAGCTGTGGCTCCGTGTCTTAATGAACACACAATGCAACGGCTCGGGTGCCCTGTGGGGGCACTCAGCAGGAGGAAGGGGCCATGAGCGCAGGCAAGGGACCTGAGAAGAGGATGATAGGGGGTTGCTCTGTGCAAAACCACTGCACAGAGCAGGTAATAACATATTTGTTATTTTTAAACAAAAAAGTTAAGACTTTAGTATCACTTTAAAAACTGAGGGCCAGATTCTCAGTGGAGATACGACGGCGTATCTCCAGATACGCCGTCGTATCTCTGAGTTGCGCCGTTGTATCTATGCGCCTGATTCATAGAATCAGTTACGCATAGATTTCCCTTAGATCCGACAGGCGTAAGTCTCTTACGCCGTCGGATCGTAACTGCATATTTACGCTGGCCGCTAGGGGCGTGTACGCTCATTTACGCGTTAAAATATGTAAATGAGCTAGATACGCGAATTCACGAACGTACGCCGGCCGACAAAGTACAGTTACGCCGTTTACATTAGGCTTTTCCCGGCGTATAGTTACCCCTGCTATATGGTGGCGTAAGTGCGGCGTACCAATGTTAAGTATGGCCGTCGTTCCCGCGTCGAAATTTGAAAACGTTACGTCGTTTGCGTGAGTCGTCCGTGAATGGGGCTGGACGTCATTTACGCTCACGTCGAAACCAATGACGTCCTTGCGGCGTATTAGGAGCAATGCACACTGGGAAATTCCACGGACGGCGCATGCGCCGTTCGGCAAAAACGTCAATCACGTCGGGTCACAGAACATTAACATAAAACACGCCCCCTGTCCCACATTTGAATTAGGCAGGCTTACGCTGGCCGATTTACGCTAAGCCGCAACTTACGGAGCAAGTGCTTTGAGAAAACAGCACTTGCCCGTCTAAGTTGCGGAGGCGTAACGTAAATCGGATACGTTACGCCGCCGCAAAGATACGCGGATCTGCGTGAATCTACCCCTGAGGGTTTTATATCACTTTAAAAATAGAGGTGTGAAGTAAACCTAAGCCTAATTTACTATTGAGTAAAGTGAGGTAAAGGGAACTTGCATTCAAGTCAAATTTCCAATTATGTACCGAGGTTTTTGGAAATAAGAAAACAACAAAAATAAAGTTTGATCTTGATGATTTTTTGCTTGACAATAAGTTTGCTTTACCATAATATACACTAGACAATTAGGCCCATAGTAATATAATGTACATTCCACGCCTTAGTAAAAGCTGCTTTATAACACTAGTGGACATTCAAACTCCAAAGATGACAGTAAATGGCTTTATACTGATGCCGCGTACACACCATCACTTGTGATGAAAAAAACGATTTTTTTTGTGAAGTAAAAAAACGAAGTTTTTGAAACTTCAATTTTCAAAAACGACGTTGCCTACACACCATCGTTTTTTTTAATGCTCTAGCAAAGCGCGGTTACGTTCAGCACTCTTTTCCATTGAAGCTTGCTTCATAAGTTGCTTCTGAGCATGCACGGGTTTAAAAACGTTGTTTTAAACGTCGTTTTAGCCTACACACAGTGATTTTTTGTGACACAAAAAAACGACGTTTTGAAAAACGACACAAAAAAATTGAAGCATGCTTCAATTTTTTTTTTGTCGTTTTTCACAAGACATAAAACAACGTTTTCCCCCATACACGGTCATTTTAATTGACGTTTTTCAAAACGTCGTTTTTTTTTCATCACATAAAGTGATGGTGTGTACGCGGCATAACATTATTTTGGTCATAAGCTAGCCATGCAAGGGTTATTACCTTTAACTAGATTTAAGAGATCCAACATTCTTCTATTTTTAAACAATCACTAAACACTATAGCTACAAGCATTGAATTACTGCCAACTCAATTTATTTTTCATTGCATGATTTTAAAACTGACAATCTAAAAACCAAAAGCTCTAAAGTTTAAACTCTTCTTTTATTTGAAGTTTGCATAGTATAAGGATTAGCCATAACCACTGAAGATTTCAGGGTCCTCACGCTTTCAACTTCATGACATTTTTAGCTTGCTGGTAATTATATTCAACCAGTACAGCACTACATGTTGGCATCGTACCTACTAGGATTGTCCCGATACCGATACTAGTATCGGTATCGGGACCGATTCCGAGTATTTGCGGGAGTACTCGTACTCCCGCAAATACCCCCGATACCGAAATAGAATACTCCCCCCCCCGCCGCTGCCGCCATAACGCCGCATCCCGCCGCCGTTACGCCGCATCCCCGCTGCCGCCGACTGGTTAATACGCGTGGGGAACATTACAGCTTTCATTTGAAAAGCTGTAATGATTCGCGCCGCGTATAGACACTCCCCCTTGCTCGGGTGAACTATCCAATCCCGAGCAAGGGGGAGTGTCTATACGCAGCGCGGCGCGAATCATTACAGCTATTCAAATGAAAGCTGTAATGTTCCCCGCGCGTATTAACCAGTCGGCGGCAGCGGGATGCAGGTAAGGGGGACATGGCTGGATATGGGGGGAGACATGGCTGCATATGGGGGACATGGCTGGATATGGGGGGAGACGTGGCTGCATATGGGGGACATGGCTGGATATGGGGGGGGAGACATGGCTGCATAGGGGGGGGACATGGCTGGATATGGGGGGAGACATGGCTGCATATGGGGGACATGGCTGGATATGGGGGACATGGCTGGATATGGGGGAGACATGGCTGCATATAGGGGAAATGGCTGGATATGGGGGGGAGACATGGCTGCATATTGGGGGACATGGCTGGATATGGGGGGAGACATGACTGCATATGGGGGACATGGCTGGATATGGGGGGAGACATGGCTGGATATGGGGGGAGACATGGCTGCATATGGGGGGACATGGCTGCATGGGGGGGGGGGGACATGGCTGGATATGGGGGGAGACATGGCTGCATATGGGGGGGAGACATGGCTGCATATGGGGGACATGGCTGGATATGGGGGGAGACATGGCTGCATATGGGGGGACATGGCTGCATGGGGGGGGGACATGGCTGGATATGGGAGGACATGGCTGGATATGGGGGGGGACATGGCTGCATATGGGGGGACATGGCTGGATATGGGGGGAGACATGGCTGGATATGGGGGGAGACATGGCTGCATCTGTGGGGGGACATGGTTGCATTTGTGGGGGGACATGGCTGCATTTGGGGACACATTTAAAAAAAAGTATCGGTATTCGGTATCGGCGAGTACTTGAAAAAAAGTATCGGTACTTGTACTCAGTCCTAAAAAAGTGGTATCGGGACAACCCTAGTACCTACCTCTAAATGTTGAACATTCAACACAACTAGGCAAATTGTATTCAAAGCCAAATTATACTTTTCATTTTGGATAGGGTAGAGAATGGGCAAAGCTGCTGTCAGGATGTGTGCCATCTGAGATTTCCCTTAAAGTGTATCAAAAGAAAATCGAATATATTGCAGCTTAACAATCATGAGATGTGGTTGCAGCATTAGTTTTCTTATTTTATGCTTTTTTCTTTCTTTAACTACCTGTTCTGTAGACAGAAGAGGAAGTACAGAGAAAAGCCCCTATTGGACAGGTGTCAGCAGGACTGCTGTTAGAAATCAGGGGGGCCCCATACAGCCTACCTGACATGGCCCCCCACCCACCCCTGGCAGCAAGTAACTAAGGAGATATAATTATTAGTCTCTTTCTTTGCAGCCTCAGTTGCAAAGATGAATGAATTGGAAGCACTCTGAAGCTTCTTGCTCATTCACATACTGAAGCACAGGTTACTATGCTTTTGTGATGAATGGACACAGGAGAGATTAGTACCCATCATTTACTGTGTTTATTCAGGAAAGGAAGGGGCTGATAAATTATATATTTACTGGCCCCTTCCCCACCCTGAAACATCCCACTGTGTGCCCGCAGTAGCTTCAGGCAGGAGAGGAGGGAAGTCAACAGCACTTCATAGGGAAAGGGGCACACGGGGGCCCAGACAGCAGATGGTAGGTGTGCATGTGCTAGAACCACTCCTCTACAGTGCAGAAGCTGGCAGAGTTACATGGAAAGGCAGAAGAGGGTTGGTGTCTGCAATAGGACAGCACAGCCGCTCTCCTACTCAGCAGGTGACTTGGCCCCCTTTTGAACTGATGGGGCCCAGTACAGGAGGGCTGGCTGTACTGCCTTATTAGCAGCCAGTGGTGGTGCATCCATAAAGGACGCAGGAGCGCCGCCCCCTCTCTCCTGCACCGCTTTATCACCGCTTTATCACAATGCACGATGCATTGCATGAATCTATCTATGGTCGCCGCTGGCACCCCTTATTCAAGTGTTCGACTCCTTTTTGGGCACCGGCACCTGAAGTACAGCGGTGGGGGTGTTTTTTGGAAGCGCCTGATTAGAGCCATAGGCTCTAATAGGCACCCAAAAATGTGAACAGCGGGCGCCATGCTGGGCATTCGCTGTTCACTCAGCTGTGTGTTAGCAAAGCGAAGAAATTCACTTTGCTATTACTGAATTTGCCTCTCAGCCAATCAGGCAGAGGAGCACGAAGACACCATGCTGTCCCTGATGAAATTCGGGCCACAATTATAGACCAGAATATAACATGCAATACAGTAAGAAAAAGGGTCAAAGAGCTGGGATTACAGTAGTGCCTCCCATGTAAATCTATCTAATACTGTGGGTTTTACTGTAACATATCAGTAAGTCTAGTCGTTGATCATTTTTCCCCTCCCCTTTCTGTCAAATACCCCCTGTAGTACCTCTGCATAGGGTACATGTACCCCAGGTTTGGAAACACTGGAATACTGGCCAGTAGTATATTGAACTTGTGCAGAACATGGAACGTTCCTATGTAACTGTCTGTAACTGTAGTGTATGACTCTTCTGTATGACTGATTTGATGTTTTTTTTTTTACTCTATTGTAGAGAATAATGGCATTGGAAGGAAACGAGACCTTTCACATACTCGTGTATGTGGATGAGGCTGGCTTCAACCTGGCCAAGGGCCGAAGACGTGGGCGTAATTTTATTGGTCACTGGGCCACGGTGGATGTCCCAGGCCAGCGAGGGAGCAATATAACTATGTGTGCTGTCATTTCTGAGAATGGTGTGGCCACTCACATCCCCAGTCTTGGCCCATACAATACACAGAAGCTCCTCATCTTCTTGGACCACCTTCATTTGATCCCTGAAAATGAGGTCTCATAGGGCCTCACCTACCACAATATATAATTGTATGGGACAATGTAGATTTCTACCGTGGCCCGCTTATCAGGGCCTGGTTCACTGCTCATCCAAGGATGGATATGGTGTTCCTACCACCTTACTCTTCTTTCCTCAATCCTATTGAGGAGTTTTTCTGTGCTTGGAGGTGGAGAGTGTATTAGCATCGGGCTCAAGATCAGAGGTCCCTGCTCCATGCAATGGACGCTGCCTGTGAGGATATTACAGGAGATCAGTGTAGGGGGTGGTTGCGACATGCACGCCGTTTCTTCCCTCGTTGCATTGCAAGGGAGGATATACGCTGCGACGTTGACGAAAATCTGTGGCCAGAAAGACAGCAGCGTGTGGATGGGCAGAAGGGTGAGGGCGGTGGACAGGAGGGTGAGGACGGTGACCAGGAGAGGGAGGGTGAGGACAATGGGCAGGAGGGTGAGGACGGTGGACAGGAGGGTGAGGACGGTGACCAGGAGAGGGAGGGTGAGGACAATGGGCAGGAGGGTGAGGACGGTGGACAGGAGGGTGAGGACGGTGACCAGGAGAGGGAGGGTGAGGACAATGGGCAGGAGGGTGAGGACGGTGACCAGGAAAGGGAGGGTGAGGACAGCGACCAGTGAAGAGATGTTACAGTAGTTGTGAAACTCCAACTTTATTTACAGCATTGTAGGCTAAATGTAATTTTCCTTGTTTTTTGTTTGTGTGTTTATATTTCCGTATATTATGCTGTATACATTTTCTTTTTTTTACTCTAATGTATGGAAGTTACTTTGTGTGAGAATGATAATGGTTACAATACTGTAAAGTATTTTTTCCTTGGCAGTATGAGTGCAATGTGTGATGTCAAACCTTGGGGGCTTCTCTTACCCTAAAATCTTTTATTTTTTTTCAGTTTTATACACAATTGTATTCAATTAGCTAGACAAAAACTGTACAGTAACCATTGTCAATGAAGGACTGGGCTAAGACTGAAAGGTGGACATGAGGGATATTTCAATGGTCCTCTGCCATAGAGACAAAACATCTAAACATTTTGACTTGCAGTGCTTACACAATGCCAAAGGGAATGAAGCATTTTGGGGGCACTGACTATTTGAACGAGAAAGAAATTTAATTTTGACACATGAGTGAACTGTTTTGGGAAAGATATGAGCTTTTGAAGGTGAACCATGGTGTTGTGCCGAACCAACCAAGTTATTTTGGCAAAAGCACCAAGAGAGTTGAGAATGTCTGGTCTGTTTCAAGAAATGAGCCAAAGCAATTGAGAAGAATCTTTGCCATTTTGGGGCCACTGACTCTTTATATGGCAAAGGAATATGGTTTTGAAGCATGAGTGAACAGTTTTGGGAGAGATATGAGCTTTTGCATGTGAGTTATAGTGTTGTGCTGAACTGTAAGGCCGCGTACACACGGTCGTTCCAAACCGATGAGAATGAACCGAAGTTAATTTTCATCGGACCAAACCAACCGTGTGTATAGGCTAGCGGTCTGTTTTCCTTCGGTCCAAAATTTCTAAACATGCTTCAAAACCGAACTGAAAGACCGCTGCCCCATCGGACCAAACGGATGGTTAGTACAGAAAAGCATCGGTTCAAAACCCACGCATGCTTAGAATCAAGTCGACGCATGCTTGGAAGCATTGAACTTCGTTTTATTCAGCACGTCGTGTGTTTGACGTCACCGCGTTCTGACCCGATCGGATTTTGGACTGATGGTGTGTACGCACATCAGACCATCAGGCCACTTCAGAGGTGAACCGATGAAAACGGTCCGACGGGCCAGTCTCATCGGTTTGGTCTGACCGTGTGTACGGGGCCTTAGACTGTTTTGCCAAATGATCTTATGCCGCGTACACACGGTCGTTTTTAAAAACGTAATTTTAAATGACCGTGTGTGGGGAAAACGTCGTTTTATGTCTTCTGAAAAACGACAAAAAAAAAATTCGAGCATGCTTCAATTTTTTGTGTCGTTTTAAAAACGTTGTTTTTTGTGTCACAAAAAAATCACCGTGTGTAGCTAAAACGACGTTTAAAACTACGTTTTTAAACCCGTGCATGCTCAGAAGCAAGTTATGAAGCGAGCTTCAATGGAAAAGAGTGCTGAACGTAACCGCGCTTTGCTAGAGCATTTTGAAAAAACTATGGTGTGTAGGCAACGTCGTTTTTGAAAATTACGTTTCAAAAACGTCGTTTTTTTACTTCACAAAAAATGTCGTTTTTTTTCATAAAAAAAAACGAGCGTCTGTAAGCGGCATTAGAGTTTTGAGAATGTAATTTCTGTTTCAAGAAATTAGCCAAAACAATAGAGAAAAACTGTAATATGGTTAAATATATGTTTACAAATGTTATAACCGAACCATTCCTTTTGCTCATGGACTTGTAAATAATATAATTGTAAATAAATACTTATACTTGTTTGACAAGATTAGGAATTATGTTGTGGAATATTTAAAAATATTTAGTAAATTGAAGGCATATCATCGCTGGTAGGTATTAACCAATCAGTCCATCTTTAGCTGATCTGACTACTGTGTAAACTAAAATCTGATTGGACCTTATAGTAACCGCACATCATAAATGTCCTTTTCCCAGTCTGACTGACTTGTGACCAGCATAGGCACATGACCGAATTCTTGATTAGAACGAGCTGGTAAGGGTGTCCATTTTTAGCATCATTTACTCAAACAGCCAAGTGGTGAGGCTGCTTAGAGCTACACACTGCACAAGGCCTAGCTGTATGGTGAGAACAGCTCTCCTTGCCCGAGGAGTGAAGGGTGATAGTGATAACACTACTCATTCATTAGGCTGGGATTTTATAGAGCAAGGGAAGGAAGCCCCATTTCACCTGGAGGCATCGCTGCTGAGACATCTCTGGCTGTTTTCACAGATCTACAGCCTGCCTTGGCACATTCCCTCAGGCTCACAGTATGTAGTGCCAGGATACTGTACAGGACTCATCACTGGGGTTCCGTGTGTACCACGCAGTGCTGCGTCATGCACTTCATACTTCACGCATAGCCCCTCGGACCATAGGTTCCGCTATTAGCTGACTATGATTAATGGCATGCAGAATAAGGGCTACCGGGCCATTAACTATCTCATCACCACAGGCCCACAAGCACTTTTATACTCAGATTGCCATATATAAAAGAGAGAGTGGGTGGATGGATAGATAGATAGATGTTATATATATATATATATATATATATATATATATATATATATATATATATATATATATATATATATTTTTTTTTTAAATATGGGCCTTTTACATACATTTATTGGAAGCAGCAGATGCAGATTCATGATGGATAATGTAGATAGATAGATTGATTGTACCATATGATTTTAATCAGGCCTAGTTTATATAAAACAGTAGATGAGATGAATGCCGATTAGATGATAGATAGATAGATAGATAGATAGATAGATAGATAGATAGATAGATAGATAGATAGATAGATAGATAGATAGATGAGTCTATTCGATACATTTATTAGGAGCAGCAGATGCAGATTCATGATCAATAATCTAGATAGATAGATAGATGTTTTATATGGGCCTATTGGATACATTTATTAGGAACAGTAGATGCAGATACTTGATTGATTATGTAGATAGATAGATAGATAGACAGACAGATTGTACCATATGATTTTAAACACGCCTATTTGGAAAATTATATAAAACAAGATGAATGCAGAATAAATTATGAATGGATAGATGATAGATAGATAGATAGATAGATAGATAGATAGATAGATAGATAGATAGATAGATAGATAGCATGACAAATAGATAGATAGACAGAATAAAAAATAGATAGATTGATAATAGATAGAAAGACAGAATAACAAATAGATAGATTGATAATAGATAGAAAGACAGAATAACAAATAGATAGATTGATAATAGATAGATAGTATAACAAATAGATATATTGATAATAGATAGATAGACAGAATGACAAATAGATAGATCGATAATAGATAGATAGATAGAGATAGATAGACAGAGTGACAAATAGATAGATAGAGAGATAGATAGACAGAATGACAAATAGATAGATAGAATGACAAATATATAGATTGATAATAGATAGATAGACAGAGTGACAAATAGATAGATAGGGAGATAGATAGACAGAATGACAAATAGATAGATCAATAATAGATGGATAGATATATAGATAGATAGTGTGACACAGATAGATGGATAGATAGATAGACAGAATGACAAATAGATAGATTGATAATAGATAGATAGATAGAATGACAAATAGATAGATCGCCAATAGATAAAGAGACAGAACGACAAATAGATAGATCGCCAATAGATAGATAGATAGATAGATAGATAGATAGATAGATAGATAGATAGATAGACAGTGTGACACAGATAGATAGATAGATAGATAGATAGATAGATAGATAGATAGATAGATAGATGGTGAGAGATGTATAGAGAGGTGACATGATTTAGAAGCGGGCCTATGTGGTCCATGTGTTTGCAGCAGAATATAGAGCTACATAATAGACAGTGTATAGTGTACAGACAGACAGACAGACAGACAGATCCATAGGTAGATAGACGGATGAGCCATCCATGGAATATTAGAGATGAAATGTGAGACTGAGAAGACAATGGTAGGATTGCAGAGCTGTGACATGCCACTCACCATATAGAATCTGAAGGGATTTACAGAGCAATGGAGATCAGATGACCCTGCCTGCGCCTGCCATGGCAGCTTTGCAATGGATGGTCACAGAACACAATTGTAATGGATGGTCACACAGAACACAATTGGAATAGATGGTCACAGAACACAATTGGAATAGATGGTCACAGAACACAATTGGAATAGATGGTCACAGAACACAATTGGAATAGATGGTCACAGAACACAATTGGAATAGATGGTCACACAGAACACAAGCTCTCCCCACACAGATCCCATCATGAGGAAAAAAAGGGCTGCAGTATGACTATGAGGAGCTGTGCCCTTACCGTAGTGCAGCTGTCTGCCAATCCGGGTGAAGGAGCCTGGAATGGGGAGGAAGAGGCTCCAGCGGCCGCCTGTAGAAGGGGGAGATGACAGGAAGGGAGAGGAGAGGAGAGGAAGGAGAGGAGAGGAGAGGAAGGAGAGGAGAGCTGACAATGCATAGAGCTGCGGGTTCTTATCATGCTCCCTGCGTTTCCCTGAGCTGCATCTGCACTACAGAGAGAGAGAGAGAAGGAGGGAGAGGGAAATGTCCCAAAATAGCCCGGTGTTCTGCCAATGACTTGCTGAAACCTGAGGAAGAATTGCTGAATGTAAAGATGTGGGTCGCTGTGGGTGTGAGGATTAAACTGAGGAGAAAAGGGCTGGCAGGGGATCCAGGGGCACAGCACCACGTGTGTTCTAGGCACTCAGCACGGGTCTGCAGGGACTAGCACTGGGGTCCGTGTCACCCCGAACCCCTTCACTACTGCCACATATACATGGGGGGGGGACCTTTGATGCTTGGTCTCGTTTTTGTGGTTCTACAATGCTCCTGGCAACCATCTTACATTGTTTTAAAGGAATAGTTCACATTTTACAAACATGTAATAAAGGCATCCACATTATTCAAATTAAAAAAGTTTGCTGTTATTATATTTTTGTATATTTGTATGGACATTAAGAGCCGGTTCACACAGGGGCGACTCGTCAGCGAATCAGCCGCCTGACAAGTCGCACTCCGCTCTGTTTAATGGAACCGTTCTAATAGGAGTGACTCAAGTCGCTTCGACTAAAGCCTCGTACACACGGTCGGACATCAAACAAACTTTCTCTTGGATTTTTGTCCGAAGGGAGTTGTCCGGTCACACCCATAGCATACATGTAGATATATTCGCCAGCACACCGAGGATCATTTAGAAAAACGTCAAAAAAAATTTAATGCATAGAAACAATCACAAAAAAAAGCAACGTTTCGAAGTCGCACAGGACCTCTTCATCAGGCAAGTGATGAAGAGGTCCTGTGCGACTTCGAATTGTTGCTTTTTTTTGTGATCGTTTCTATGCATTAAAAATTTTTGGGCGTTTTTCTAAATGATCCTCGGTGTGCTGGCGAATATATCTACATGATTGCTTTTCCAGTTCCCAGCTGGTAATCGCTTCAGCACCCACCTTTCTTATTGGCCGTTCTCCAGGAAGGTGTGCAATTGGAATATTTTTGAGACACCCATAGCATACACACGCTCTGACTTTTTCGGCAACAAACACGTACGTAGTGACGTTTCAACGTACTGACGAGAGTTTAAAAGAGGAAGCTCAATTCTCCGGCGTCACCCTTTGGGCTCCGTCTGCTAATTGAGAGTTAGTAGAGGTTTCGTTTGTGTGCATTCGCGATTTTCAGTTTCGTGCAATTTTGTTCGTTTCTGAACGTCTGTTCATCAAGCAGACATGTTGCGCAATAGGGTTGTGCTAACTTGACCCACAAAAAATATATAAAAATATGTTTGATTCATATAATGATTCATATAATGTTTGATTCATATAACCAAAATACACGAATCCAAAGTAAAGACATTTGTTTTTACTCCGTCAGTATCACCAGCAAAGCAGCTTTTAATATTATCACATTATAAAGAAGAGAATGTGCGCTGCTTTTCTTGATTTCAGAACTTGCCGCGTCACGAATGGGCTCTTTCAAATACGAACGCTAGTTCTACCAGACAGAACGCTTCCGGCTGGTCTTTGCTTCTGAGCATGCGCGTTTGTACTTTGTACAAAAGTCCGATTGCTTGCTGTACACACGGTCGGACTAGGCACCATCAGACTTTTGTTGTAGTAAAGTTTGTCCATTTGCAGACCGAACTTTTTGTCCAATGAAACCCCAAAAAGTTGGTCCGATGGAGCGTACACACGATTGGACAAATTTGAAAACTTGCAGATTTTGAAGTTTGTTGGCAAAAAGTCAGACCGTGTGTACTGGCCTTTAGAAAAAGGTTCTTGCACGACTTTGGGGGTGACTCGGGGCGACTTGCATTGATTCAATACAGAAGTCATTTTGCAAGTTGCCTCTGAAGTCGTCTTGAGATCGTCTTGCCGGGTCGCCCCCAAAGTCGTGCCGCCCCTGTGTGGACTGGGTCTTAAGGACCCTACAAAGATAGATCAAACTAATATTGATTTGATCTCGAAAAAAAATTACAATGAAGCTTTCTTTAATTGTTTACAAAACATAGAGAAAAAAAATCACCTTTCCTTTTCAATCTGCACCCGCTGTATTTTTCTGTAAACTGTAATGCAATATGGCTACCTGGAGGTGTCCTGTACACTTGGGGGCAGATCCACAAAGATCTGCCCTGACACATTGTATATGAGATACGCTACGCCGCCGTACCTTACCTGGCTTTAGTTCGAATCCATAAAGATTTTGCGCTGTAAGTTACGGCGGCGTAGTGTATCTCAAGCGGCGTAACGGCGCGCAATTCAAATCGGCGATTAGGGGGTGTGTTTCATTTAAATGAAGCGCGTCCCCGCGCCAAATGAACTGCGCGTGCGCCTTCTCTAAATTTCCCGCCATGCATTGCGCTAAATGACGTCTCAAGGACGTCATTTTTTTAAACATAGACGTGAATTACGTCCATCCCGATTCACGGACGACTTACGCCAAAAAAAATTCAAATTAAATGCGGGAACGACGGCCATACTTAACATCGCAGGTTTAACTATATGCCACAGAATAGCAGCTTTAACTATACGCCAAAAAAAGCAGACTGGAGACGACGTAAAAAAATGCGACGGGCGATCGTACGTTCGTGGATCGTCGGAAATAGCTAATTTGCATAGTCGACGCGGAAAACGGCGGTAACGCCACCCAGCGGATGCCGAAGAATTGCATCTTAGATCCGAAGGCGTACGAAGACGTACGCCTGTCGGATCTAACCCAGATGCCGTCGTATCTTGTTTTGAGGATTCAAAACAGAGATACGACGCGGGTAATTTGAAAGTACGCCGGCGTATCAGTAAATACGCCGGCGTACTCGCTCTGTGGATCTGCCCCAGAATGTGTACTGACCACCCCCAAGAAACATCATTTCCTGCTTGTGTGATTGGTACACTGATTTTCCCTGAAGTCTGTACTAAGATACAGGTTAGATTTTTGGCATCCCCTGCAACAAAAATGTCACTTTTGGTAAGATACCCCCAAGAGGAAATCACATCTAAAGGGATGCAGACCCTGCCGTTTTCCACATTAGAGCCCTACAGCTGCAGCAGCTAGTTGATAATTAAGAAACCACCCCATTAGATCCACTGAGCATGGGCACAGTGGAACAAACAGGGATTTCTTCAGAATAACAAAAGGTAATCTGCAACAAAGTTTGTTAAAATTCTTGCAATGTACGTAGATCACCGAGAGGGGAATGTTTTTTTCTCAACAAAAGTAGAGTTACACTTTAATGTATACAATTGTAGCTGACACTTATGCCGCGTACACACGACCGTTATTCATGTCTTGGAAAAAAAACAACATTTTTCTTGACGTGATTCCTCTCAAGCCTGCTTTGCATGCACACGATCGTGATAAAAAATACTCGAGCAAAGTGCGGTGACGTACAACACATAAGGCGGCACTATAAAGGGGAAGTTCCAATCGAATGGCGCCACCCTTTGGGCTAATTATGCTAATTTCCCTTCTCATAACTTGCTCCTGAGCAGGCGCATTTTTTCCCCCGCGTTAAAGTGTACACACGACCGTATTTCACAACGAGAAAGCGACAACGTGAAAAATTACGAGAAAAAATAGAGCAGGTTCTACATTTTTTACGGACATTTTTGCTCTGGAGCCTACACACGACTGTTTTTCACGACCAATTTAAAACATTTTTCTCGTCATGAAAAACGGTCGTGTGTACGCGGCATCAGTCTTGTAAATGACCTTAAAAGTATTTTTACTAAATTTGTTTTTGTATTTTACAGCAAGCAGTAGCCTGTAGTCAGCACCTCAACAGGAGTGATCCTCTAAGCTTAGAGTAGCCTTTTTCAAAAAGGGGGCCATGGCACTCTGGGGTGCCATTTGCGTTCTTTAGGGGTTCATTGGCAAATACCTTACATTTGCCTCAAACTGCCCAAAAATTGTCAAAGCCAGTGGGTAAATCAAGCTTGTCTATTTTTGTTATAAATAAACCTATTTTTATTTTGCAGCAGTACAAACATGGGCAGTGGTAAAAAGAGCAGTGCAGTGGGTGTGTTAACATTGAAGACAATTAGCAACTCACATTATATAAGAAAAATTATGCTTTTCGTGGTTCTCAAAGGATTCCCAGGCGGGGAAGACACCAAAGAAAATGTCAATGGATACAATGGATGTGGTCTGGATGGTACCTGCAATAGATGAACTATTGTCAATCAACATGTGCTGCTCCCTGCTCCCTGTCCTGAGGCTGCCTGGTCAGCTCAGCTATCACACCCACTCTTTGCAGCAGTATGCTCCATCGTTGGATCCTGGATGTCTCCTTTCAGCTGCACCAATGACTGTAATGCTTGAGATCATCCACACACTGTGAGTTGCCAATTATTGTGTGCCATGTCCATCCCCCCACCTTGCTGCACTTAGATTGGCGCCCCCTTACTATTGCAGGTACCATCCAGACCACATTCAGTGTATCCATTGTGACGGTTTGCTTGGTGTCCTCCCTAGCTTGGAATCCTTTTGAGAACCATGATAAGCATATTTTGTCTTACTTTATGTGAGTTACTAACTGTCTTCCTTTAATAAATGTTTACACACCCACTACACATAGGCCCGGATTCACATACATTGGCGCATATTTATGCCGCCGTAGCGGATCTTTTTTACGCTACGCCGACGCAGCGCAGAGAGGCAAGCACTGGATTCACAAAGCCAGTGCTACCAAATCTGCGCTGGGTTTCTTAGACGTAAGTCGTCGTAAGTGGAAGTGGGCGTGAGCCATGCTAATGAGGCGTGACCCCATGCAAATGATGGGCCGAGCGCCAGATAGATACGAATAATGAACGGCGCATGCACCGTCCCGTGGACGCATCCCAGTGCGCATGCTCAGAATCACGTCGGAACGAATGCCTAAGATACGACGGATCACTGCCTACGGCGTGAACGTAACCTACGCCCAGCCATATTCACGTACAACGTAAACGACGTAAAATACGACGGCTTGTGTTCCCTGGTCCATACCTTTGCATGGGTTGCGCCTCATATATGGGGAATAACTTTACGCCGGACATACGACTTACGCGCACAAGTCGTAGCCTGCGTCGGACGGACGGACGTTAGTGAATCGGCGTATCTCCCTCATTTGCATATGTGAATAGAAAATAAATGGGAGCAGCAAATGCGCCCAGCGTAAATATGCGCCCACGATACGCCGGCGTAGGCAAGTTACGTCGGTCGGATGAAGCCTATTTTTAGGCGTATCTTAGTTTGTGTCCGGCGCATAGATACGACGGCGCTCATTTGTACTTACGACGGCGTATCTTGAGATACGTCGGCGCAAGTGCTTTGTGAATCCGGGCCTACGTCTGCACACTTAGCTCTTTTTGTCTGTTTGCTGGTTAGCGATCTCTTCATTCTCTCAGAAGTGCTGCATTAAGTGTTCTGGATTGGATTCTTCAGTGGTTCTTAAAGCCATAAGATTTATCCTGAGGATTTGGACCACACTGCACTTTCCATCAATGTAGTTTGTCTCAGCCCAAGCTGCACCCATTGCACCATGTTGATGATTTATATGATCAACCATGGGCACCGTATGGGCCAGCTGCTGGAGTCTTAACCAGTTCCAGACTTTGGCTGTGTGCCACACGCCCAAAAACCTCACTGTACAGAGGGTGTGTGTAGCATGTCCAGTTTGTCTGCCTTGCTACAGGTACACCCCTACCACTCCCCCAGCAGTTCTCCACTCTGATTTATCAAAGCCAGGACTGCTCTGTACACAGCAGCAGTTTTGGGCAGCTGATCTGTCAAAAAAAAAAGAAGCCTGACGGTGTTTTTAAAACACTTCTCAGACACTTCTCAGACTGGAACAGAAAAGATACAAAGTAACATAATGTTATATTTGTATCTACTCTGTTCATTCATCTGCAGATCGAAGTTGACTTAGATCTGCAGATGAATGAACCAAGTAGATACAAATATAACATTATCTTACTTTGTATCTTTTCTGTTACAGTCCGAGAAGTGTTTGATAAACGCTGTCAGACTTATTTTTCATTTTTTGTTTAAGTTGTCAGTTAAAGCAACCTAACACTGGTCAAATGAGAAAAGGTGAGCCTTGTTTCGTTTATTTGCATTTCTTTTTGTCTAAGGATTGCGAAAAAAAAATGATATATATATTACTTTGTTAACTTAACCACTATATGACCAGCTGCCACACGTATACTGCGGCAGGTTGGCTCGCCTGGGCAAATCACCATAGGTATACGTCGGCCGCTTTAAGACTGCTAGAGGGTGCGCTCACGCCCGCTGCGTGACAACGGAGCCGATGCTTGTGCATGGCAGCCGCAATGTTTTCCTGACCCTTGCTCCTGGGAGACACAGAACAGAGGTCTGTCAGTCTAAACAGACAGATCTCCGTTCTGTCAGGGGTGAGGATAGCGATTTGTATGTATGTATGTACTAAGTATGAACATCCCCCCACAGTTAGAATCACTCCCTAAAACACACATTCAACTCCTTGATTTCCCCCTAGTGTTAACCCCTTCCCTGCCAGGGACATTTATACAGTAATCAGTGGCTATTTTTAGCTCTGATCGCTGTATAAATGTCAATGATTGCAAAAAACTGTCAAAAGTGTTCGATCTGTCCGCCGTAATGTTGCAGTCTCAATAAAAATTGCAGATCGCCGCCATTACTAGTAAAAAAAATTATAATAATAAACATGCCATAAATCTACCCCCTATTTTGTAGGTGCTATAACTTTTGCGCAAACCAATCAATATACACTTATTACGATTTTCTTTTAGAAAAAATATGTAGAAGAATACATATCAGCCCAAACTGAGGAAGAAATCGTTTTTTTTATATTTTTTGGTGGGAGATATTTATTATAGCAAAAAGTAAAAAATATATATTTTTAACCGCAGAGGTGATCAAATGCCACCAAAAGAAAGCTATATTTGTGGGACATAAATTGAGTTTGGGTACAACTTTACACGACTGTGTAATTGTCAGATAAACATAGGTGTGCGCAGCCTATTGCATTAGGGTGTGCACCCCAAAGCTCAAACGCACACTACCGACCGCTCACTATGTTTATTCAGAAAAGGGAAGGGGTCAGTAAATTACATATTTAGCGGCCCCTTCCCCAATTCATCCAAAAACATCCCGCAGCATCAGCTGCTGGGAGAGGAGGGAAGCCAGCAGCGGGTGCAGCGGGAAGGGGGGTAGGGGTAGTAGGGGGAATCTATGCTGCACAGGGTGATTAGGGTGTGCCTGGGCACACCTGGCACACCCTGTGCGCACGCCTCTGCAGATAAAGCGACGCAGTGCGGTATCACAAAAAAATGGTCTGGTCATTAAGGGGGCAAATCCTTCCGGGGCTGAAGTGGTTAAAGCAGGCATGTCCAAAGTGTGGCCCACTGGCCAACTGCAACTTGCGTTGCGGTTTCCGAACCGTCCGCCTGGTAATTTCGACATATATATCTTTTGTGGCCCCCAACGAATCTCTGAGTACCAGTGGCCACAAAAGATATATATGCTGGCTGCCTTCGAGGGGACAGGGAGGGGGGCGGAACAAGTGCTGTATATATAGGAGTATTTCCTGTTAACGCAGCAACATCTGTCATAGGAAGTTCCATCTCCTGCGCTGCTATTGGACGACTGTTCTGTCCATCAAAGAAGGCTTTCTATTAAAGAGGCCACAGAGAAAACAGGAGTTTTTCCTGTATGTAATCTGTTGACGCTCGTCCCGCCCCCCCTCCCTGTCCCCTCTGAGGCTGCAGATGGGCATCGATCAGGCTGCACTGATGGCAATGATGAGTCTGCATTCATGGCAATAGTGGGTGCTGCAGCATTCATTGCAGTGGTGGGTCTGCTGCATTCATGGCAATGTCGGGTGCTGCTGCATTCATGGCAAAGGTGGGTGCTGCTGCATTCATGGCAATGGTGGGTCTGCTGCATTCATGGCAATGATGGTGCTAATGCATTCATGGCAATGGTGGGGCTGCTGCATTCATGGCAATGGTGGGGCTGCTGCATCCATAGCAATAGTGGGGCTGCTGCATTCATGGCAATGGTGGGTCTGCTGCATTCATGGCACTTGTGAGGCTACAGATGGGCACTGACCCTTATTTTGCTTCACAGTTCTTTATTTAAAATGTTTGTTTTTTCTTGAAACCTCCCTCTAAAAGTGAAGGTGTGTGTTATACACCGATAAATATGGTATATCCAAATAACACACCCAAGCTCATTTCTTCACCACACACAGCCACAAAGGCAGGACAATTCTTGTTGGGCAGTGTATTAGTGCTCGGACGAACACACTTAGACGGAATTTAATGGTTCAAAGAATGTCAGGCAAAATGGTCGGCCCTCACGCATGTTCACTTCATCAAATCTGTCCCTCTTTGAAAAAAGTTTGAACACCCCTGTCTTAAAGTGTTACTAAACCAACAACGGTAAAATAAGTCTGCAAATGCAGTAAAGCATGCTTGTTATACTCACTGTGGAACCTAAGGGGTTAATCCTCTGCATTGTGTAAAAAGGCTGTTTAATCTTGTCTTCTCCATTCATCCCCTTCTTCCACTGTCTCAATTAAAAAAAACAGATATTTACAGAGCCAGGGGGCAGGCTGCACGTGCTCAGTTTGGTGTGTATTGCTAGATTTTTTTGCACAGGGCCAATCAGCATTCTCCAGACAGGGGGTCAGGGGTCCTGCAGTCTTATAGAACAGTGAAAGCAGTATATGAAAACTCCACCTACAAGCTTCAACCAGACACTCATAGAAGTCACAAGACTGCTCTAACTGCTGATGAAAAAAGGTATTTAGCATTTTATATTTACTAAAATAATTGCATTTACATGTTCTGTTTACTATGGTAGACCAGATATAGTGAATGCAGGGTCCTGGGTTTAGTTACACTTTAAGTAATGACAAACAAGTCCATAGAAGAATTGTAAAAATTGCTCAGGTTCATAGTGGGTAAACAGGTGTGAGAGGTGAAGTGGTTAGTAACTGATGACATCATAGGGTTGATAAGGAGGCTATTGGGTACCTGAGGACATCCTTGTTTGCCCCTCTCTGTCATAAATGGAGTCATGTTAACTGAATGAGGAAGAGACACTGAAGGAGAAGAGAAATGCTGGAACACTAGTCAGTACCAGCGTGCAAGGTATATTGCTTTAAAAAATAAATCATTACTTATGTTGGGTGTGGTGTTCTACATGTGTGGATGTTGTTGCATTGTGTAAAACTATGAGTGTGTTTTTTTACATTTTACATTTTAAAATGACCATCATTTTAAAGAGAACCTCTGCTGAAATAACTTTGAGAAACACTGGCATATAGTGCATTTTCTCTGACACGTATTGTTTGACCTTGTACCAGCATTGTGTGCTACAAAGATTTGATTTTGTTGCTGACGTTTATTAGCCGTGCCAATCAGTGGACCTGGGGAATCTGCTGAGGCATGCTTGGAGAGCTATTAAATATCCAAAATACTTCCCGTTCTGTGTTTCCTATCCTGGGCTTTTGCCTTGTCAGCCTAAGAAGTCAGTCTCTTCTAGGCCTTGGGTGTAGCATACAGGCATTTCCCCTTGCAAGGAAGAACCAATTGATGTGTTGGCTGCTGGAGACAAGAGGCTAAAGCCTAGTACATACAGGCCGAATGTGGGGCTGCTTCAATAGAAACTGGCCAGCATTCGGCCTGTGTGCACTGCA
Organism: Rana temporaria; assembly: GCF_905171775.1. Lineage (NCBI taxonomy): Eukaryota > Metazoa > Chordata > Amphibia > Anura > Ranidae > Rana > Rana temporaria. Next base: position 88,995,503 of record NC_053497.1, on the reverse strand, counting down.
GCCAGATCGACAGAAGCCAGCCGTTTGGGGCACAGGACATGACCAAAAAAGGTTACTAACATCAGAACGATACAGTGGCTCCTCCTGAGATGTCAGATTTTTTTTAGTTCAGTCCTGCTGGGTTGAACGAAAAAATAAAATACTAGTGTGACTGTGTACTAGGCTAAGGCCTCGTACACACGTACACACGGACATGTCTGCTCGGAGATTTCGGTCTGATGGTTGTACACACCATCAAACCGAAATCCGCGCGGACAGAGTACGCGGTGACGTGGTCGCGACGTGGCCGCGACGATGATGCGGCGACGTGCGTGACCCTGGAAGGTCAATGCTTCCACGCATGCGTCAAATCACTTAGACGCATGCGAGGGCTTTCGGCTGAGCGGACATGTCCGGTAAGTCGTACAGACGACCGAACGGACATTTGTCAGGTCGGCCATACACACGACCGAACATGTCTGCTGAAACTGGTCCGCGGACCAGTTTCAGCAGACATGTTCGGTCGTGTGTACGAGGCCTTAAAGGAATGTATACATGGTGAGACATAGTTGAGTGTGAAGTTATACCCAGAAATCATTCCATTCTATCATACCATGGGAAAGAAAATTTAGATACCACATGAACCTCAATTGCCAAGTAGCCAGAGTTCTGCAAGCGTCGAGCCAACACCGTCTGTGGTTCAGGAGGTAACCCTGAAAGACTTTAGAGAAAAAGATCCAGAAGCAATTATTGCCTAGTCTACTATTTAAAATCCAGTGTACTATGGCGATATCCTGATCCAGACCTCACCGGCCTTCCTATATTGAATATGCAGTAAATCTTATTCTGTTTTAAAATTCACCAAAGTGCATGACACCAATTTCTAATCATCTTGAGCAAATATCCACACTGAGAGTTAATGTGTCTGGGACTTTACTGCCAAGTAAGTGCCCCAAGAACATTGTTACTGTAGCTTACTGAGAGCCAAAAATCATTATTCATGTGTAACTGTTAACAATCAGTACAAATAGTGCTACATTTTGGTGCCCAACACGAAGCCGTGAATTGTGTTGCTCATAGCAAATGTAGGTTGAAATTAGAATTGTATTTGAAATTGAGTGGTTCTTTGTGGGCTATTATTTTATTTTTAAATAGAGACATCTGCAGAGCCTTTTGTGATTAGATTTTTTATTGGAAAAGCACTCCAGCATTTGCTTTTTTTGGCTAGTAGTGATGAAGTTAACCGTCACTGAATCCTTGTCCCTGCATTGGTTGGAAGATTTTGGCATGAACCCACCATCTGAACCAGTGCCAGTGTGCTGAGAGGATGTGGAAGTAGCTGCTGCCTTGTTCAGGACAGGCATCCTTGTAGCGTTGTTTAGAGAGGAAGATGCAGAGAGTGTACTGTGTATGTGCAATGCTTCTTTACACAAAGCTTGGTAAAGAGTGTGAATACATAGTTACATAGTCAGGTTGAAAAAAGACACAAATCCATCTAGTTCAACCATAATACCCAGCCAACTGGATAGAGCAGCTGCCATTTTGAAGAGAGAGAGAGCAGGAGGTGAAGAGGGGCTTGTCACCGGAGGAGGCTAGATGGCAACAACAGGGTGTGGTCCGCACTCGGGTGACACCCGCTAGAGGGGTGACACCATCCCGACATTGAGTAATTTTTATTTTTTTATTTTTTTCAGCTGACACGTCCAGCGCCGCCGCCACGTGTGTGTCAGTCGGACTCTGTCCTCCTTCTTCTTGCTCCGCTCCCCTACTGAGCCAGCGAGCGGCGGGGCGAGCCTCAGCTCAGCCTGTGCCTGTCACATTGGCACTGCACCGTGTGATGATGTGACGTCAGTCACGTTACTACACAGTACTTTCGGTTTCTCCGCCCGGGCGGCGTGGCTCAGTCTCCTCTCAAGACTTCAGACTTCGTAAAATCTCTAGCAAATGAAGCAGTTTTCCCTGATTTAGGGCTGCTGATTCACACCAATTGTGATGCGGGGAGCATGTGTTTTACAGCACCACAGGAACCAATGCACGAGGGTGTAATTATTTCTTAATGGCACCCTCTCTCATTTCACAAATGCGGGTGTGTTTGCTGCCACCAAAACACAAGGTACTGCAGTACCATGTGGTTTGGTGTGGCTCGATTTTAAAAGTCACACCTGCTGAACTCTTTGTGCCTTTCCACATGTTGGCCGGCTTGTTTAAATTAATGAGTTGTCAAAAACAAACTGCCTGGAACCCTGCATAAACATGCTAAAGCATCTTTTATGATGTGAAATGGCCTTTTGTCAGAGAAACATATTGGATTCTGAACACTAAATGGCAGCAAAGTTGTCAGTGGGAGCTGTCAAAGAAACCTTCAGCTGCAGACTGGCTGTCACATGACACGCACCACATGACTTCCACATGACTTCCTGGCTGCCTATAAAGCTGAGCAGATTCCCAGGGGAATTGCTGGTTTGTCTTCAGCTTCCTGTGCCTGAGTTCCTGTTTCCTGATTGATTGATTACCTGCTGTGATCCGTATTGACCCTGACTTACTCTGATCTTTTCCTGGACCCGACCTCGGATTGTTCTATGGACTTTGTTCCTGCCTCCTGTGTATGACCTCGGCCTGTGACCCGGATTCACCTTCAGTCTCCTGTGCTTTGATCTTCTGCTTGTGTCCCGGTTTTGCCTCCTGTCTCCAGTGCCTTGACCCCCAGTCTGTATCCTGGATTGTCTGCTTACCTGTGTTTGAGCCTCAGCCTGCTCTGGACTTTCTACCTGTCTACAGGACTTCCACGCAAGTTCTACCCTGCCTGCTGGTAGCTTGTGCCTCTTGGTGCCATCCACCCTCTGTACCACCTCCAGGGGGTGGACTGCGCTTAGTCGCAACAGTTAACCGCTCTCGGCATCTCGGCCTTGGTAAGTACCCTATTCTGATACCTTTACTACATGGCATAAAAGGTTCTTGTTAATTTTCCAGAAGTACAAATTTAATTGGTACAAGGTTGGAGGGAACGCATTATTACCAGGTCAAGGGACCAGGTCTAGTGGAGAGTAATCCATAATTAAGGTATGTGTTCCATATATGCAGAGTGGCTGATACCACTCCAGAAGAGACAGGAATTCTTCAGGAGGTTTGTGTGTGGGTAATGTCCATGGCAAAAAAATAGGTTAGTGTTTTTAACTCTTAATTTTTTGTTGCCATAAATTATGTATGACAGTATTACTATGGGATAAAAAGCCTGAAGGTTGAATGCACAGGAACTGCACAATAATTTATGTCATTTATCCATTTTAATAATATTTATACATCCAGACCATAAACCTTTTTTGTTTTTTTTTAAGACTGTAGACGTGTTTGGACCATGTGCAGAAGGGGTTTATAGCTTAGTTCCGCGATGCTGGATGAGGAAGTTGGAATATGTATGCCTATACTATATATTTATTGGCCTCATGCTGCCATTTCAAGAGAAATTGAATTATGAGATAATTCCTGAGAGGGTAAAGATATCTTCAAGGCATCTGTCTTGTCATAATTAATTTTAAAGTTGTTTTTTGTCAAATTCTCTGATAGTAGATGGCAGTGATATAAGTTGCATGTGGAGTTGTGACATACAAAAGGAGGTCATCTGCATAAAGTGGCAGTTTATAGTGGTGGGTACCCACTGCAGTCCCCTAAACATCTGGGTTATTACACAGATCTTAGTTAAGTGTGCCATGGTTAGAATGTATAATAATGGGGAGGACACCCTTGGTGAGTACCATTGTGGATCCAAATAGAATCCAAGAGAGGACCATTTGTATGGACACAAGCAGAGAGGTTATGATAAAGAGCCAATATTTTCTAAAGAATATATGGACCCAATCCCACTTTTTTGAATCATTGCTCTGAGGAATTCCCAGTGTACTTGGTCAAATGCTTTCTCAACACCGACTGATATGAAACAGACTGGTACATTGCGTTTCTGGGTATATTTATTCAGTTAAATAGTACTAAGGGTATTATCCTTGGCTTCTCTACTTGGTCTAAATGAACAATATTCAAGATCAGGAGTGTGAGGCATTTAGCTATCCGTTTGTTGTATATATTAATGAGAGATATAGGACGGTATCTACTGCACATTGTATTTTATAAGTGGGTTGTAGTTAGCTTATTTGTACCACAACAGCAATGATCCTTTAAGTATAGATAATATTTTCTCTGCTACATGTTGTTAGAGCTTGCTCCAGTAGGGTGTGCTAGAAAGATATGATTCTGTGCTATGGATGCTTGATAGCCTGGTCCATCAGTGGGCCTGGGAAATCTGCTGAAGCATGCCAGGAAAAATAATAAATATTCAAAGCATTCTCTGTTCTCTCTCTTCCATTCTTGGCTTTTGCTCTGTGAGGATGTCAGTCTAATGCTGCGTACACACGATCGGACATTCCGACATCAAAACCGTGGATTTTTTTCCGACTGATTGTTCGCTCAAACTTGTCTTACACATACAACACTACGACGAGCCAAAAAAAACGATGTTCAATGATTCCGAGCATGCGCCAAATTAATTCCGAGCATGCGTAGGATTTTTGTGCGTCAGAATTGGCTACAGACGATTGGATATGCCAACAAGAACTTTTGTTGTTGGAAAAATTGAGAACCAGCTCTCAAACATTTGTTGTCGGAATTTCCGACAGCAAATGTCCGATGGAGCATACACACGGTCGGATTTTCCGACAACAAGCTTGCATCGAACATTTGTTGTCGGAAATTCCGACCATCTGAACGCGACATTAGAAGTCAGTCTCTCTTAGGCCTTGAAACTAGCACATGGAGGGATGCATGGATGTCCCCTCCAGGTGGGGTGGCTGCTGGAGACAAGAGCATAAAGCCATAGGAGAAGCAAAACTGCAAACGTCCCCCTCATATGGATATGTGGTGAGCTATAGTTGAGTGGGAACCTTTTAATGCTTTTATGCCTTGCGAAGATTGGGATACCACTTGAACCAAAGTTGCCAAGGAGCCAGAGCTCTGTAGAAGTCCAACCAGTACGCTCTGTGATTCGGAAGTTACCAAGACAGACTTTGGAGAGAAAGATCTAGAAGATTTTTTGGCCCAGTCTATTATTTGAGATCCAGTGTACTATGAAGATATCCTGATCCAGGTCTAACCCTCCTTCACATATACTAGGCAAATGCAAAATTATGTCAAAGTAAGGATAAAATGCACTTTTCCCACCAAAATGCTCTCCCTATTGCATGTCTACTTTAAAAATTACATCTAAACATTGAAGAGAAGTTTGCGCTGAGTACTTATGTAGCACATATGTGGGCTGTCAATCCGTGGGCATGCGCCCTGGCTGTCTCTGTCTGAGTAGGTGTAAAATGTTTTTAGCTGAAAGGAGAAAGACCTACCGGGTCCTGGCCAGCTCAGCTCCTATCACCATCTGCAGTGATTGGCCCTGCTGTTGGCAAGCATCCAATCATACATGAAAGACTAATAAAGATACTTCCTTAAATCAATAAACTTATAAGATTGACAAGAAGTATTTATCTATGTATCGTCATTTTTCAATCCTCTTTTTTTTATGCTGAATTTAAAAACAACTAAAAAGTTTGAAAATGTTTAGTCCTTGTTGATGAGGGTACTCTTAATATTTTTTTTGTTATGCAGTCTTCTAGAGTAGTGGTCGTCAACCTCCGGGTCGCGGCCCACTACCGGGCCGCGGCGCCTCTACAGCCGGGCCGCAGCGGCAGCATGACATTGTAAGGCAGGCGGGCGGGCGGATGAGAGAAGCGTGCTCTTACTCTTTGCCCACTTGCTGGTCCTACACTCACGTCTGCTCACTCTCCCCCACCTCCCTTGATTGGTCGCTTTCCGATCTAGGGGTGGGATACGCCGACGTCATGTCTCCATGACGACGTCGGCAACGATCCCCTTGCTACGATGTGCGCGCGCGGCCCGCTACACGGCCTCCCTGCACATCCACGTCAGACGCCTTGAGCGGGGCACACACGAATACCGCTCACCCTGCACTGGCACCATCCAATCGCCATTACATCTCTCACCACCTTCCCTTTTACTCTGCTCTCCTGCCCCCACTCAACGACCACTGAACCAGTGCTACCAATGCAGTGACAATCCACATCTGGTGGCACTGGCAGGTGATGTGGCAAGTGGCATTCCTCATCTGGTGGCATTGGCAGGTGACGTGGCAAGTGGCATTCCTCATCTGGTGGCACTGGCAGGTGACGTGGAAAGTGACATTCCTCATCTGGTGGCAGGCGACGTGTAAAGTGACAAGCTGCATCTGGTGGCAGGCGACATGGCAAGTGACACGCTCATGGCTCCCACTGATTCTGCATTATGGTGAGTTGAACTATTTAATTTATTTTACAATGTAATATAAGAAATAATGTTCTTCAATCATTCTGACACCATACCAACCATGGTGCCGTGATGATTAAAGTGCCAACAGCAGAACACCAGCTATTGCCCCGATAAATTGCCTGCGAAAAATCGCTTACCCCCGCGTGTGCGTACATTCCCCCCCCTTGCCGGGCCTTGGCACAATTTTCTTCCATGCAGCCGGTCCCCGTTGCCAAAAAGGTTGGGGACCACTGTTCTAGAGCAAGGAAAATGTTATTGATTATATGACACATGATTATACTGTAAACAGTATGAGCAATAGTAGCTAATGTAGACGCTGCACAGCATAATTACATGATTGTCAGCTATATCAATTTATGTTCAGTGTGGGTGTTTGTAGTTGTGGATGATATTTGCAGTTCTGTGACATATTTTATATATATAATAATTTTCATTTTAAAGGGACCCTGTCACAACAGAGTCACTTTATAGCAGAGGGAATATACTTATATTTCTGTGGCATGTATTTAGAAAAGCCCCTTAAGTATTCGACCAACCGGATGGCTTAACTACTTGCTCCCCTGCCATTGGCTGTTGTAACTCCTGTTTGTTCGTCCTGTAGTGATGTGCAGGCCAGTGGAGGGAACAGAATGACTAGCTGAGGAGCAAGTCTAAAAAACATGTAGCAGCGGAAATTTTTTTATATATGCTTTTTGACACATGGGATGTCAGAAGATACAAATATCCATGCTTCTTTTACAGGTGGGCTATTGAGTAAAACTGACCCTAAGGTACTTTAATCACCTCAAGACTGAACGGTAGCTGGAGGGAGACATTCATGGCAAGGGATTTTTGGAATAGTTTACTTGAAGACCTGATATGCCTGCAAATGCATCTAGTGTCTGATGACCAAATCCTATGGAACAAATGTCAATTCAAAACTTGAAAACGAAGGGCTACAACATACTGTAATACTAATAAACTTTACAACATTTTTATCATCACTACTGCTAACACACCACAAGGTGGCAACTACTTACTCATGTGCAAAGAAGAGACATGCTGCATACTGGTAAATAAAATTTAATTTAACTGCACAGCTTCTCATTTATTTCCAACTTTATTTACAAAATGTTTTTTGCTTTGTTATCCTGACAACCAAGAATAGGTAACTTCAAAATGCATTTGAAATACAAAATTCAATACAAAAGCATGCAAAGGGCATACCAAATAATGTAAAAAAAAAAAAGCCACAAGCTAGCATTTTCATGATGTTAATATTTGATGAAAACCTGTAGGCAAAACATGTTACACCAGAACTATTGCGATTTTGTGGCATTTATTCTGATGTCTTGTCTTTACTTGCATTGTTCTTTCTGCTTAGCTGACCTAGTGAGGGTAACACTGCAATGACAAATACTAAAAGCACCACTTACTTTAGAGCTCTTGGCATTCCAAAACAAAGTCTATCTCTGTCTTTCACACCATGTAAAAGCTGATGGGATGACTTTCTACTGTTTTGCAAGACTGCATTCATTCTTCAGTCTCTACAGAGATTCTGGAAAATAAAATTGCACATAAATAATACTTATTTCTAGCAGCTAGGGCTTCTTATTGGGTATTTTTTTTTTTTTCTAAAAGAAAAACACATCATGTTCCCCCTAACCCTCATTTTCCATTGATACATACATACATGTCCTGAGCTGATTTCCTTATAAGCTGAAGTGTACAGGACTGGGTTTTACTAATGGAAGTAAACAATATAAGCAGTTCTAATTTCTACCTAATTAAAAAAAAAAAAAAAAGATTTGCATTTACAAATAGTGTACAAAACGGGCACTTTTTTCCCGTTCGTAAATGTCCGTGGTTGCGGGAATATGCTAGTAAAAATAGCAGAGATCAGTTTGGCTTGGAACTGCTCATGGAGATTAGAGGCAGGGGGTGATTGGAGGCAGGGGGGCATGGTGGCTGCGGTGGCACCGCAGAGGGGGATGGAGGCAGGGGGAGATTGAAGGCAGGGGGTGTTAGTGGCAGGGGGTGATTGGAGGCAGGGGGTGTTGGTGGCACTGCAGAGGGGGATGGAGGCAGGGGACGATGGAGGCAGGGGGTGATTGGAGGCAGGGGGCCTGGGGGAGATTGGAGGGAGGGGGAGATTGGAGGCAGAGGGAGATTGGAGGGAGATTGAAGGCAGGGGGAGATTGGAGGCAGGGGGCGATTGTGGCACCGCAGAGGGGGGTGGCAGAGGGGGATGGAGGCTGGGGGTGATGTGACTAAATAATTTGCCCTTATTATATCAAAAATAACAAAAATATGTTTTTTACCTTAATATCTACCTTAAATCAAATTGCTATTTGCCTAGCGTACTTGTTTGTAGCCTAAATACTGAAATTTGCACTTAAAAATGTAATTTAGTAACATTTGGGTAAATGCCAGTAAAAACGTGGCTGCGCCAGTAAATTTCGGGAGTCGTGCCAGTAAATTTCAATCTGATAGGTTGGCAATACTGGTCATATTATACAGTTTTGGTGTAATAAGCATATTTATAACAAAGAGTAAAGCTACATAAAGGGGCTTTCCATCTTCAGTTTATAAGTGAAAATCTCTCCTACCCCTAGAAAACTCACAGAAAAACACACCTGCAGTATTTTTAAGACAAATAATTGTATTGAAGGTGGGTTGGCCGCTGATGGGCAAGTGTGCAGGTTTCTTTTAATGAATGACACCACAATGCACATTGTGTTGTGTGTTAACATCTTAGCATGTATTATTACAATAGATCGCATCAGAATGGATTTACTATGATTTCTTTATAATGCATACTTTTAGTGAAATATCTGTATGCAAAATAAAATGTTTTGGGAGGAAGAGAAGCAAAATGTGGATTTTTATACTTGCTTGTAAAATCAATTTCTTGGAGTACATCATGGGACACAGAGCAGGCTATAAATCATGACTACGTGAGTTATGCGCCACCTATAGATGAATGGACACTGGCAGAAAAAACAGGCAGGGAGTTTCCCTATGTAACCCCTCTTACTCAGAAACAGGGCTGGATTTAGCCTGTCTGATGTGGGGATGCAGTAAAAAATGTCAGGGGGGCAGAGGATTCAAGGACAGCAGGACAGTTTATAGGAGTAGGTAGGGCAGTGTACAGGGGATCATCAGGGCAGAGGATAGGGTCAGCAGTTTGTAGGACTTGTGCAGAGGCCGTTAGTTTGTAAGGCAGTGTACAGAGGCCATTCGTTTGTTGGACAGTGTAGAGTGGGTTAGCGGGGAAGTGTACAGGGGTTAGCAGGGCAGTGTGCAGGGTGGGTCACCAGGGCAGAGGATGAGAGGTCATCAGGGCAGAGGACAGGAAGTGAGCAGGGCAGTGAGCAGGGCAGTGTACAGGGCGTTAACAGGGCAGAGGACAGGGGTCAGCTGGGTGGAGAGCAGGGGTTATCGGGGCAGAAGACAGAGGTCAGTAAGGCAGTGTACAGGGGTCAGTAGGACAGAGGACAGGGGTCACAAGGGCAGAGGAAAGGGATTAGCCGGGAAGAAGAGAAGGATCTGCGTGGCAGTGTGTAAGGGTCAGCAGAATGGAGGGCAGGGGTGAGCAGGGCAAAGTACTGGGGTCAGTATGGCTGAGGAGAAGGGTCTGCAGGGCGGTGTACATGGGTCAGCAAGATGGAGGACAGGGATCAGAAGATCAGAGGTAAGGGAGTCAGAAAGGCAGTCTAAAGTGGCCAGAAAGGCAGTGTAAAGGGATCGGCAGGATAGAGGACAGTGGCCAGCAGGACACAGGACAGGGATTAGCAGGGTTGGAGGACAGCGGTCTGCAGGACGGAGGACAGTGGTCTGCAGGACGGAGGACAGTGGTCTGCAGGACGGAGGACAGGGTTCAGCAGGACGGAGGACAGGGGTCAGCAGGACGGAGGCCAGGGATCAGCAGGGTGGAGGATAGGGGTCAGCAGGACAGAGAATAGGGGTCAGCAGGGCGGAGGACAGGGGTCAGCAGGATGGAGGACAGGGATCAGCAGGGTGGAGGATAGGGGTCAGCAGGACAGAGAATAGGGGTCAGCAGGGCAGAGGACAGGGGTCAGCAAGACGGAGGACAGGGGTCAGCAGGACGGAGGACAGGGGTCAGCAGGACGGAGGACAGGGGTCAGCAGGACGGAGGATAGGGATCAGCAGGGTGGAGGATAGGGGTCAGCAGGACAGAGAATAGGGGTCAGCAGGGCGGAGGACAGGGGTCAGCAGGATAGGGATCAGCAGGGTGGAGGATAGGGGTCAGCAGGACAGAGAATAGGGGTCAGCAGGGCAGAGGACAGGGGTCAGCAAGACAGAGGACAAGTCAGCAGGCCAGAGAATTATTTTTTCTGGCGGAGGACAGGGGTCAGCAGGACAGAGGACATGGGTTGGCAGGTCAAAGGAAAGGGGTCAGTAGGACAGAGGACAGGGTCAGCAGGCAAAAAACATGGGATTCGGACAAAAGACAGGGGTCAGCAGGATGGAAGACAGGGGTAAGATAGATGGAAGACAAGGGTCAGCAAGCGGAGAACAGGGGTCAGAAGGGCAGGGTACAGGGAGTACAGGGAGTCAAATCCCCCCTATTCCCTCTCTTAGCCAAAATCACCTCACCCCCTCCTAGCAAAAATCCCTCAAATTACCCCTCCTAAAACATATCCCCCAGTTCTTATATATAGATGTAGCAAGGTCCCAGACCTCCTTCAGTCTAAAGAAAACCTCCAGAGCCAAAAGCTGCTTCCTTCCATATAGAGTGGGTTGTAAGGCATAGTTGGTGTAGTGTAAAGTAGATTCATGGGTGCCAGACACTCCTTAAATACAAAGAGATTTATTTATCTTAGGCCCCGTACAGACGGGCAAACATGTACGATGAAAACGGTCCGCCAGAGATTTCTGTATGATGGCTGTACACACCATCATACAGAAATCTGCGCGTACACGATACGCGGCGACGAGGCCGCGCCGTCGCCGCGATGATGACGCGGCGACGTGTGCGGCCCTGGCAGTTCAATGCTTCCACGCATGCGTCAAGTGCGTCAAAGTCATTCGACGCATGCGAGGGATGGCGGCCGCTCGGACATGTACGGTAAGTCTGTACAGACGACCGAACATGTCCGACGGACAGGATTCCAGCGGGCATGTTTCTAAACATGTTTAGAAACATTTGTCCGCTCGAAAACGGTCTGGCGGGCAAATGTACGCTGGAATCCTGTCCGCTCGGCTGTACAGACGACCGAACATGTCTGCTGAAACTGGTCCACGGACCAGTTTCAGCAGACATGTTCGGTCATCTGTATGGGGCCTTAAACAGAACTTTAGGAGAGAGGGTTGGGGCCAGGACACCGTTAGGCAGTTACAATGCAAGGAAAGGCATCCAGCAAGATACCACATCTAAAAAAGGAATGCTGTCTCCTATGGCAACAGTTCCTTCGCTTCCACTACAATCACTTCTTGTAGTTTTTCTACACACTGAGCTCCCAGTCTCTCTCACTAGACTAGATGATTCACTGCCAGTAAATCCTTTGAGCTCCTCCCATCTTCACTGTAGTATCTTCCTCAATCCTCACCCCCGCATCTCTGCTGGGTCGGTCCCTAGCATGGCACTCCAGATACCTCTCAATAGACAGGCTCTAATAGGCTTCAAACTAGGGTGGACTTGGAGCGCAGAGCATTGTGCTCGGAGCCCATCCAGGTGTGTTATAAAAGCAAATTAATATTCGCTTTTCTAACACTGAATCGCCTCTCCGCCAATGAGAAAGTGCCGTCTGTTTCTGTTTCCCGATTGGCTGAAAGGTCAGGCGATCCTATTGGACACCTAGGAGGAGGGGAGAAGACACATGGTGGAAGCCGCCATGATCTCAGAAGAGATCACAGGAGATGCTGCCAGATGCCCTGCCCAATGTGCCCGCTGATCTCTGCCGATGTGTGCCCATTGATCCCCCCCAACAATGGGGTAAGTGCCAGTGGACCGGCAGACAGCGGGGGGAGTGGTTGTTTCACACCTCCCGAACAAAAAAACACCAGCCACTAATGTGTGTTAGAATGGCCCAGTCAAAGTCCAGACCTAAATCCAATTGAGAATCTGTGGCAAGACTTGAGAATTGCTGTCCATAGATGCTTTCAATCCAATCTGACAGAGCATGAGCTATTTTTCAAAGAGGAAAGGGGGGAAATGACACTCTCTAGATGTGCAAAGCTGGTAGAAACATACCCAAAAAGACTTGCAGCTGTAATTGCAGCAAAAGGTGGTTCTACAAAGTATTGAATGTACGCCACACTTTTCAGAAATGTATTTGTAAAAAAAATTGAAAACCATTTATCATTTTCCTTCCAATTATGTGCCACTTTGTGTTGGTCTATCACATAAAATACATTTACGTTTTTGGTTGTAACATGACAAAATATGGAAAATTTCAAGGGGTATGAATACTTTTTTAAGGCACTGTATAAGAATTGTAGAAGGTCGGCTATTTGGCCCCCCATAGTGATATCTTCTTGGTATCTTAAAATTTTAACATGAAATACAATAAACTTAATTCTAAAACTAATAATACGATATACAAGGAAACAAAATGCCACTGTTTACTAATTGATTTGATTTTTACCTTATTTTTTTTTAAACAATAAAATGTTTATTGTGAAAAAATGAACGATGCTTAGCTGCAGAAATTTTATCTCAATTTGCAGAGTTTGACAGATGGCATCACCTGCCTTATGTGTCCATTAATCAATGAGAGTGTGCCGCAACAATTAGCCAAATGCTTGGCTTGCGGTTGCGGTGTGGTATTTTAATACATAATTCGCCTGACGGTTTAAAAAAAACAGACATCCCAGATGTGCCAGAATTGCCTTTTGAACACCTGGCAGCTGCTGCTTTACCACCCTCTGAAAAGCGATCCACCACAGACACTGCTGCCTATGAGAAAGAGCCCTAAACACTAAAGTAAACAAAAAAAATAGTTATTATTTAAAAACAATATCTAACTGTTGAGAAGCCAATTTATATGCAGTAATTTTTCCCATCAGCAGGAAAACCATGGAGCTAAACTAAACTATAAGGAGGTCTAATAGCTAGATAGGGGGAGCTCTTGTACAATTTAAGTGAACAGTGGACCCGCAAACAGTCAAGGAAAAGCTGAGCATTTTTATTTCAAGTTTTCATACTGTTTCTGGTTAAAATATTCTTAAATAACATCATCCAGGATCTGATAAACTGAAATTTAGGATTTTTAGCTAGTCTAAAGGATAAAACTGAACATCAGGCAAACAGCTTAAGATACAGAAATGTATACTGTTTTACCTGCCAAAGGACCTTCATTTGTATTTAGCTAGTTATGCAATTCATGACCCCTACAAGAGAGCATTGGCAAGTCTGCACATTTCTCAACTGCAGTTAAAACCCAGTCCAGACAAACTTTTTTTTGTTAACCTTTGGATAGAATAATAGAGGGTTACAGGCTCTGCCAAGTTTTATAGCCATTTGTGAGTCACGGGAAAAGACCAGCAGCACACTTTAGAATCCCACATAGATAAACTTTATTGTTCCAGGCAAACAACATGAGACCCCACCTTAGACCCTCTCTGACAACTCACCCAAGGCTTGCAACTCTAGTCTAGCGACTACACTTTAGAGAGGGGCCTTGACGAGGTAGTATGGCGTCTACATATCATTGAAAGTATATACAACCAATAGCTTAGTTTTTTTTATTCATTCTTGAAACAGTGTATAATTTTTTTTGATTACCTGGTAAGGCTTCATTCACACAGGCGTAGTTAAAGTCAATGTAAACCCCAATTTTTTTTAATTAAGGCTTGCACCTTGTACAGTATAGGATTTCATGTCATCTGTGCCCAGTCTTGCCACAAATAGTTAATACAGCTCTGAGCAGTCCTCTTATCTTTTTTCAGTGAGATAAAAATGGACAGACAGAGAAATAGATATCATTTTGTCCTCCATGCTGTGAGTGAGAGTTGATTTACATATCTCATGCAGGAGCCTGAGAGAGACATTCTGTGTACTTCAGATCCCCCTCCTCATTTCTTCTCCAGCTCTCCCAGGATTGGCTGTTCCACACATCAGCATGACTGGGCATGCTGAAGTCATGTGGTGATTTTTCTGTTTTTTGACTTGATGTTAGTGATCATAGCAGTGTAATGCCCCGTACATACGACCGGTTTTCCCGTCGAAAAAAAAACGATGGTTTTTCCGATGGGATTCCGCTCAAGCTTGTCTTGTGTACACACGGTCACACCAAATTCCGACAGTCAAAAACGCGGTGACATACAACACTACGACGAGCCGAGAAAAATGAAGTTCAATGTTTCCGACAGGAAAAAAGAGATCTGCTCTCTTTTTTTCCCCGGCAGTTTTCCTGTGGGAAAAAGTCTGATGGACCATACACACGGTCAGGAATCCCGGCCAAAAGCACACATCTGACTTTTTCCGATGAGAAAACGGGTTGTGTGTACAGGGCATACGAAATACACAGGAGAAAATGCATGTTGACAAGGGGAGTGTAGAGGTGAGCAGGGAGTCTACTGGCATCACGACTCCACCCACCGAGCTCCGGACAACAGATCCACCCACAGAATCTTCAGTTTTTCGGATCTCATACCAGACAGAGGGGAAACATTTGACAGGTAAGGGTACATGCAGGAGGCATGCATATCCTTAGAGATCAGCACTATGACAGTAGTTTATAAAGGATGAGAGTGGGTTTACATCCACTTTAAGTGTACTGTACATTGACTGTACATCTAGTGAGGGTCGCCTTTGCCTGCATGAGATGCTTAGGTGTGCTGAGAAACTGCGTGCGAGCAGCCCCATTCATGTCAACTAGGATGCAGCGGCCGCATGATCCTGATTTGGCATCCATATGGGTGTGGGTACATGACCCCGAATGCATATTGTGTGAGTTCTGGACACGCCTCTGCTGTATTCATGCAGTCACTGAGTCCCAAATTACACCTGTGAATCCTGTATGGGCAAGTATGGCCTTCACATGGGTGTAGGCTTAAGTACACCAAAGTGAATGAGGCCAAAATGTATGGAGATCATTTTTTGTATTGTATTGTTCTGTGAAATGCCATGTCCATGTGCACCTTTCACTAAAAAGCTAAAATTAATTGCTTGGAGCCATTGCCATTTTTGTTTGCTTTCTGGATTTGGTGCAGAGACACACTGGAAATCTTAGCTGCCATTTGGTGGTGCTAGACTTCTGGTGTGTACGCACTTAAAGTGGAACTTTACCCAGAAAATTAAGTCTTGCTAGATCACTTCGTGCTGGCCCCTTTTGCAGATATAGCTATGTAAAACATGAAAATACTGTAAAACACTGTCTCTCCCTTCTCTGCACATGCTCATTTGCTTTCTATTTTTTGGCACTGTGCTTAAAATCAGAGTCACTAGAGGCGGATCTGCTGACAGCCGATAGATTTACTGCTGCTCAGGAGCACTGGAGTTCAGCAAAATGGTAGCCTCCGGCAAGAAAAAACAGGAGCTATACTGGAAGCAACTTACAGCACACATTAATTTTGAAATGTATGTTCGTTGATAAAAAAAAATATTTTTAATAAAGATGTTATGGGTAAAGTTACACTTTAAGTAGGAACAAATAACATTCAGGCATTCTTTTTTCAATTTATTAATTGCTAAGTATGTCCCAACATAAAAGCTCTGTTAGATTAGAGTTGGGTACCACACTTTACAGAGGAGTCTTGATGAGACAATGCGACTTCCAAATATATTTACAAAGGTAAGCGTATGAACCATATCCTAAGCAGGAGTGTCCCTGACTTAAATTTAGTGTTGTAGCTAAGCTGTGGTCAGCCAAAGCTTGCAATTGTTATAGTTTTTGTTTTAATTGGGTTTTTCCTAAGCTCAGTTTATTGTTTGCATCTGCATTTTGTTAGGGAATGTCCCTGGCAACAATCCAAGGAATACAATAGGTCTGAATTATGAACAAAAGGGGAGTATAGCCTAATGTAGATATTAATAATAAATAATAAAAACGTACCATCATCCCAGTTACAGTAGAGAAAGCGGGAGAGTGGGGGCAAGGGAATAGTAGCTGAAGCTAAACCCATAGCTACCCACTCAGTTGGTTTGGGGGGACTATCTCGCAATAAACATAATAGTATAAAAAGTTTATTTATGTATAAAATTGCAAAAAAAACAATTGTACAGATCAACGATTGGTCAAGGTCGACTAGTTTCGCAGGAAATACCGCTTCATCAGGACAGCCAATCTATAAAGATTGGTTGTCCTGATGAAGCGGTATTTCCCGCGAAAATAGTCGACCTTGACCAATCGTTGATCTGTACAATTGTTTGTTTTGCAATTTTATACATAAAATGCAATGGGCTCTATTTGATTTGCTGTAGCTCCTACTATGCAATAATGAGAAACACATATAAAGCAATGAAACAAGTATGTGGGGATGGTCAGGCTGACAGGATGGTCATCACATCCTCCATGTTTCCCTTCTCATTAGGTGCCAATCAAGGGTCACATAACAGGCTTGGGTTTTGTTTTTCTGGGCTATGCTAGGCACTTTGGACAGGGTCAGTGCACTACACATGGGGCAGGGATCGACAAATCCCGGGCGCCAGGTCGCCATGGCGACTAGAAATAGTGTCCTGGCGACTTGGCTTGGAAGGTGGGCAAAAAAAAAAAAAAAAAATTTTTTTTTTTGTGAGCTGGTGCCATCTGGTGGTGAGCCGTTGGTATTACAAGTTATTACCACCAGATGTGAGCTGGCGCCATCTGGTGGTGGCCGTTGGTATTACAAGTTAAGCACTACAAGTTAAACAGCAATTCTAATGTAATTTTTCACTATTTTCACTGCCATCTTTCTCCCTCTAATTAGAACCCCCAAACATTATATATATTTTTTATCCTAACACCCTAGAGAATAAAATGGCGATCGTTGCAATACTTTCTGTCACGCCGTATTTGCGCAGCGGTCTTACAAGCGCACTTTTTTGGGAAAAAATTACACTTTTTTTTTTATTAAAAAATAAGACAACAGTAAAGTTATCCCCATTTTTTTTAATATTATGAAAGATAATGTTACGCCGAGTATATTCATACCCAACATGTCACGCTTCAAAATTGCGTTTGAACACCGTTTACATATGCGGGCGCTGCTCACGTATGTGTTCGCTTCTGTGCGCAAGCTCGTCGGGACGGGGTGCGTTTTCTGGCTCCTAACTTTTTTAGCTGGCTCCTAGATTCCAAGCAAATTTGTCAACCCCTGACATGGGGTACCTTTACTTGAGCTCATGACCTGATGGATGACAAACATGAACAAACTTTAGTAAACTCTTTGATGTATTAAGCATCACCACAGTCACTTGTGCATTTAGGAGGGACACACAGAGTCAATGCCCTCTCCACCTGTCCAGCGTATCACCGCTACCCCACTCCCAGTAACTGTATGGTGTTCCCCCATGCACCAAGCGTAAACTCCATGCGTGCACTTCACTTAACTCTTCCTCTACTGTACCCATGGTGCAGATCTGCTACAATGGCTAAGCATTACGGATTGTGGGCTGAATGAGTGCTGATAACATCTCACTTGCTGCAAGAGACTATTTCACCTCCTACATGTACACGCTTTTGACAGACTGCTAAAGAAACCTTTGTTTCCCTTGGTAACCACTTGTATCTTCACACTGTAATACTTTTGTACTAATGTCTTCATATCCCCATGTATTTAGTGACCCAATCTGTAGACTATTTGTGCTTACATTACTTACAGTGCACCCCTTTAGTAACTTTAGACCAGGCAAAGTTCATAAAGCTTTACTGAAGAATAAATTAACACGGTAACAATTACAGGTAACAGTTCGGAGTAAGGTGCAGACATTCTCCTTAAATCCAAATCCCTATCTTCAGGCTTGTGGCTGCCCCAGCATACCTGCTTAAGTCCATAATTGAGTGAGTCCATAGTGGGTTAAACTCCAATTTCAGAAATTCTCTGGTCTTCCAGGCTCTTATGAACACAATGGCAGCATTCCAACCCCTGCATTTCTGGGCCCAATCCGACTCCAGCAATTCCTTACTCTTTTCCCTTTTTAGGTTGAAAACCCAGGAATACACTTAACTCTGAACTTCAACCTTCTTTGAAGTATAAGCAATTTTTTAGAACAGGAGAGGTTCCTACACTACTGTCTAAGACTGAAGGTAAGGCTGAAGTTCAGCTTTAAAAAAGTTTTTTCTACAAAAAGAAGCCAGTAATTACCTCTCCCGCCGCCCATGCTGTACAACATTGCTCCACTGAAAAGGAAGTCTTCTTCTGGAACTGACACTTCTGGTAGTGTCGATCTTCTGGCCTCCAACGGGGCTCAGTTGTTTTCCCAAATTACCTCTTAGTCAAATCAGAACACTACAAGAGCCAATGCAGGTCAGTTAACAGGATATTCTAAATAGAAAGTTCCAGGAAAACTGCATAAGCAGACACAATCATTATTCAGTAAAATGCTTGCTTATAGCAATAAAATTCACTGCTATAAGCAATCATAATAAAAAAATCCAGATCCCTTCCCTAGAGTAGAACAATGTTAGTATGGTAACATTATATTGCCGTGGTCACAGTGTGTTAAAAAAAATATATAATTAAAAAACCATAACAATTACTTTACATTAAGCGTACAAATTATTATTATCAGATGAACCGCACATACTGTATTTACCATTCTTCCAATATAAGCGTTATTTGACACATTCTGCATGATAACCTTTTGTTTGTACAAATTATTCATAAAACAATAAAAAGTATGGGAAAAAAAAATACATTTTTGTTTTAAAGTTATTTTTTTTTCTGTACTGTCACCAGTCAGTGTCCCTAATCCCCACCACACTAATTATATGATGATGCTGTACTGCACTGGTAAAAGTATGTAGAATTTTTATTTTTTAATTTCTTAATTTTACAAAAATGATGACAAAAAAAAATACAGCTTGAAAAAACTTGCCATGCCTCTTACTTAATACATTGGAATGACTATTTTCCAAAAAGGGGTAATTTTGGGGATATCTGTATTGTCCTGACATTTTTGGGCCTCAAGAAATTAGATAGGCCTTCAGTACATGAGGATTGATCGATTTTCAGATATATTCCATAGTTTGTGGACTCTATAAGTTTCCTACAGACAAAATAATATACACTGCTGTGGGTTATTTTCACCAAAGAAATGTAGCAGAATACATTTTGGCCTAAATTTATAAAAAAAAAACAATTATTTATTTGCAAAATTGTATAACAGAAACAAAGAAAAATGCATTAGAGACGTTTCAGACAGGGGCAACCCGACTTACAACGCGACTTTGCAAGGCGACTTCAGTGCGACTTGGAGCAACTTACAACGTCCAGGACAGGCGACATTGGCTGTGGCCAATCACAGAATAATCAGCTCTGTGGGAGGGAGGGGTTTGCCTGAGTAAACCATTTTCTCTACTTGTAAAGTTGCTTCATTTAAGACAGTGATACGATTTTGGAGGCAACTTCCATTGAAATCTATGGGTACAAGTTGACTAGAATTCGCCTTGAAGTAGTACAGGAACCTTTTCTGAAGTCGGAGCGACGTCAGTAGTGTGCATTAAGATGGCTCTCATTCACTTCAATTGAATTTCTCATGTCGCACGACATGGAGTGACTTGGGGCAACACAAGTCGGATCCCAAGTCGCGGTAGTGTGAACATGCACTTATTTTCATGTTTGTCTTTTTTCATTTAGTTAGCAACAATAATAATAATAAAAAAAACAGTGGTGATTAAATACCAGAAAGTTCTAGTTGTGTGAGCAAAATGATACAAATTTAGTTTGGGGACAGTATTGCATGACTACGCATATTGTCAGTCAAATTGTGACAGCACTGAAAGCTGAAAATTGGCATGGGCAGAAAGGGGATGAAAGTGCCAGGTACTGAAGTGGTTAAATAGGCACAAACAACAGTGATACAGGTGAAAGAGTGCAGAAACACAGACAGGCACAGCAGCCCTGACAAAAAGGCACCCACATATAAACTTTAAAGAGAAACACATACTACACTCGTGACAGATTGGAGGTAGAAGTACTTACTGTAGGTTGGCTTTTAGGACAAAAACAGCTAACAAAAGTGCAGGCAAGACATGGAACAATGGAAATATGAAAAAAAAAAGTTACAGCTTAGTTTATATTATAAGCAAAACTTTTCCTATGTATGTGCTTCAATGGTCTACTTTGCTGTTTTACTCAAGCTGCCCTTTAGGAAATTTGTAACACAACTTCGAAAACGAATTCCTGTTGGGAAATGTAATGCTTTGTCATTCTTCAATAAAGTTTTATGAGTTTAGGCTTTGATGTCCTGGCCTATTATTAGGTTCCCTGGAAATGACTTTAAAATAGTCACAGCCATGCAGGAAAAGGCTACTCCCAAAAACTATCTGAGAAATTAAAAGGGAGGCAAAAAGAAACACTGATATGATTACCTCAGCAACATAAAAAACATGTGTGTAATTGCTAATGCCACCTGTGCACAAATAATGAATCAGGATCAGTAGTCTACTGCAACTGTATCAAAGCATGGTGAAAGATCAAGATGAAAGAAAACCAAGGGAAGACCTTGGGACTTAAGTACATGAAGGTCTTTAGTTACTTTAGTAGTTTTATAAAATGTTGTACTGTGTGTGAATCAGAGTATAAAAGATCAAAGTGGCTATCAGAATATTGGAAAGCACTGTGCGAGGCAAACAGACTTTGAAGCATCTGCAAAAATAACAAAAAACAAAAGCAAAACAATAAAAAATAAATAAATAGCTGTGAGAGAATGATTTTAGAGCCATTCAGGTAGAGGATAGACTTAAAATGGTTGTAAACTCAGTACAACCACTTTCACCTACAGGTAAGCCTATATTAAAGCTTACCTGTAGGTGCTGGAAGGTTCAGGAGATATTTACAATGTCCCCATACGCCAAGGTCTTCTGCACATGCGCCAATGTATTCAGTGCATGTGCACTGTAGAAAGGGCGCAACCGTGCTCTTTCTAAAGGGGTCATGTCGTGACTGCCATCTCCCGCGCATGACGTCACGCGACTCAGGCCAGTCACAGGGGGGGTGGAAGGAAATAGGGGTGAAGGTGGAAGCTTCCAGCCAGCGGGGACATCGCAGGCTTCGGTTTCAGGTAAGTGACACAATTTGAAAGTACGCCGGCGTATCAGTAGATACGCCGGCGTACTTGCTCTGTGAATCTGCCCCTTAATCTTTAGCAGGAAACATACATGCCACATTAACAGTTTTGCCACAAAAATCAGTATGTGCTGTAAATTGTCCGCAGGATTGTTCCTGCTTGTTCTTCACAGCTGGTGCCATTTTGCTGAAGCCCTGAGCCTGTGAAGAGCAGTGAATCTTTAGGCTGTCAGCAGATCAGCCTATTTATATCTGAAATAGAGAACAACTGAGCATGTGCAGAGCAGGGTCAGACAGTGTATTACTTGATTTTAAACAGTATAGGCACTTATTTGTTCTACAAAGCTATGCCTAAAAAGGGGCCAGCCTGAAGTGATCTAGCAGGACTTAATTTTCTGACTAAAGTTCCACTTTAAGCAACACAGCTAGGTCGCCTTCCTGACCTCAATCTTGGACTGGATAGTAGAGGAGCAGCAACAGACTAATAAGATCACCTCTCTGCTCTCTCCAACTATTCACAGAAGTTTTGTTTAACCACTTAAGGACCGGAAAGGATTTACCCCCCTAATGACCAGGCCATTTTTGCGATTTGGCACTGCGTCGCTTTAACTAAGAATTGCGTAGTCGTGCGAAGTTGATCCCAAACAAAATTTATGGCCTTTTGTTCCCACAAATAGAGTTTTCTTTTTGTGGTATTTGATCACCTCTGTGAAAATAGTGACAATTTTGAATTTTTTTTTTTTTTTTTAACTTTTTGCTATAATAAATATCCCCCCCCCCCCCAAATATAAAACAACACATTTATTTCTGAGTTTAGGCCAATATGTATCCTTCTACATATTTTTGTTAAAAAGAAAAAAAATCACAGTAAGCGTACATTGATTGGTTTGCATAAAGGGTATAGCACAGCCCTCAAAATTTCCACTCGCCTACTAGCATTTGGCGAGTGGATTTAAGCTGGGGGCGAGTGATGACAGGGCTGCATGACCAATCTCCCTCCAATCTGTGCCTACACTTAGAGTCCAGATGAGATTGGTGGCCGAAGAGGAAAGGTGCATGCTCGGGAAAAGTAGTCTGGTGAGCCGCACACAGGCAGAGCAGTACACAGGTGCTCTACTTACAATTCTCATTTAGCCATGGGACCTAACAGTATGACCTCTCTGAGCCTGCCCCCCTCCCCCGGGCCCCGACCAATGTAGCTGGAGAGCAGAAAGTAATGAGTGAGGTGGAGGATTGCAGAAATTACCACTCTGGTGCAGCGCTCACTGAAAGTTGCCCTGACATGAGAGCGGCAGCCTTCTAGTTTGTTCAGTTTTCTTCTCCTTGTGCTCCATGTAAGTGTTCAACAGTTTAGCCTGAGCACTGTGAACAGACTGGTCTCAATGTGTGCTGTGCGCTGTCAGTGTGCGCTGTGCTATGGTGTCAATGGCTGTGCAGTTGTGTGGATCTCACCGCTGGATTGTACTCCCTCCCGCTGTGCTGCAGCTCCTCTCCTCACTGCCAGCCTGAATAAAAGGGGGAAGTGGGGACATGCAAGCGTGGAGCCGCACACACAGGCTCCTGATGATGAAATGAATGGGAGAGAGAGAGAGGATGGATGGGAGTTGCAGAGGAGACAGCAAGAGAATGGGGAAGAGACCCAGTTCTAGTGCCCTGTCCCTCTGGTCTGCCCCCAGTGCCCTGTCCCTCTGGTTTGCCCCCAGTGCCCTGTCTCTCTGGTTTGCCCCCAGTGCCCTGTCCCTCTGGTTTGCCCCCAGTGCCCTGTCCCTCTGGTTTGCTCCCAGTGCCCTGTCCCTCTGGTTTGCCCCCAGTGCCCTGTCCCTCTGGTTTGCCCCCAGTGCCCTGTCCCTCTGGTTTGCCCCCAGTGCCCTGTCCCTCTGGTCTGCCCCCAGTGCCCTGTCCCTCTGGTCTGCCCCCAGTGCCCTGTCCCTCTGGTCTGCCCCCAGTGCCCTGTCCCATTTTGTTAAAGTTGTTGTTGGTAATATTTAATTTTGTAACTTGATTCTGCATAAAACATTGTCATTCCATGAGATAATCTACGAGGGCGTGTTTACGGGTGCAATTAGGCGCAGAGCAGTGTATGAATTAGGTGGGGCAACTGGTGGCGATTAACTCTTGAGGCCTGGCTAGTAGCTCAGGACTTGAAATTTTGAGCCCTGGTATAGCATCTACAAAATAGGGGATATATTTATGGCATTTTTTATTATTATAGTAATGGCAGTGATCAGCAATTTTTAGTGGGACTGCGACAGACAGATCGGACACTTTTGACACCTTTTTTGGGACCATTGACATTTATACAGTGATCAGAGCTAAAAATAGCCACTGATTACTGTATAAATGTCACTGGCAGGTAAGGGGTTAACACTAAGGGGCGATTAAGTGGTTAAGTGTTCCCTAGGGAGGTGTTTATAACTGTGGGAGGAGTGGACTGACATGGAGTAGAGAGAGATTGCTGTTCCTGATCACTAGGAATAGCTGATCTCTCTCTCCTTCCCTGACAGACAGATCCCCGTTCTTGCTCTCTGAGGAGCGACCGGCTCCGGTGTCGCGCCGCGGGCATGCGTGCCCCCTATAGATCTTAAAGCGGCCGACATACTCCTCTGGCGATTCGCGCAGCTGTGCCAACCTGCTGCCATATAATGATGGTGGCTGGTCGGCAAGTAGTTGAATTCTGGGCGCTCTGGCCACACCTCAGATGAGCCTGTGTCATCCGCTAGGGTGACCTACTTGTGTACTTTTCCAGCTGGTTGGTGGGAGCCTCTCTAATGCTATAGCTACTGGTCTTGGTCTCCGAGCCTGACCCTTTGACTGTGAAAGCCCCACATATATTCATCTGACTCTGCATACTGTTGAAATAAGCTACTCATACTCATACCCTCATACTCAAATCACAGTTTGCTGGATGCTGCCTATCACTACTACAAGATGGACCACGAAGCAATCACAACTGTATCAAGTGTTCCCTGACATCTCAGCTATTGCTGTACAAGGGTAGGATGCGAGATTCCAAATAAAGTAAAGGGCATTATACAACTATGAATCTCATTTTCACCCATCCATAGTGTAATTTGTCACTTTTCTTTTAAAAGCAGGTCAAACATTCTCCCTTCTATACAAACAGAGCTGCTTTCCTCAGTGCAGTTTGTGGTTTACAGCATAGTCCAAGCAAAATATCAATGTCCACACTTAAAAATGCAGTTCCTGTGCCAGCCTTCTACACATAATATTTACAACACTCGTTTTACAGAGCAGAAAATTGAAAGAAATAGATTACTGTACCCATAGAGACTGCACATTTACCTGCCAAACAAGTGCAAAATATTGATTAAGGTGACAGTGATTTACAATTATTTCACATTTTGGCCATTGTGTTTCCATTGGCCTAGTACTACTTAATCTGTTTTTATTTGTTCTAGAAAGGAAACTGCAGCACAAACATCACAAACAGGTCTTCTCTTTTTTGCCCATGTGTTTACAACTTGTCATTATGTTTTCCTGCATATTTTACAGTATTTCCTATTTCAAAAACATAGTGCACAACCTTGTGCAGCTGTTCATGGTAGGGGAATGGAAGCGATCAATTTTTTATGACGAGTGTCTCTCTATGCACCTGTGCCACGTAGTGATGTGGCACATGTACATAGATGACATCCTCGTCATCTGGAACCGCTCCCAACAATTACTCGATGAATGTCTTTTGGCCTTAAACGTTACCAAATTTAATCTAAAGTTTACAATAACATCTAACCCTACGAACATCACCTTTTTGGATGTGGAAATTTTCAGGGACAACGCTAATATGTTGTCCTGCAAACTATTCCGCAAACCCACAGCGTGTAACACCATATTGCACTCCTCAAGTTCCCACCCTAAACCATTGGTGAAGTTTATTACCTATGGCTAATACTTAAACGTAACTGCTCCGACCCATTGGACTATAAACGGGAAGTGAATAATCTTAGAAAACGCCTTTTGGAGAGGGGATATAGCCACAAATGCCTCAAAAAAGCATTTAAACGCACTCAAACTAAAAATAGACATGATTTACTGACATCTAAGCAAGTTAAAACTACAGAGTGTAGCAATCGAATAATTACTACATATTCTAATGACTATGCCCAAGTTATGGATATTTGTAAAAACTATTGGCACTTATTGACTTCAGACCCAGTGATTGGACCACTTGTGCCCCCTAGGCCAGCTATAACTTACAGACGAGCTACATCTATAGGGGACCTACTCGTCCAGAGTGAATTTTCGAGGCTCAACAAGAGGAGATCCGTGCAAAAAGAATTTGGGAACTTTCCCATGTGGTGCATGCACCTATTGCAAATATATGAACACCAATAGAGACATTTATTTACCTAATGGCACAAGGTTTTTTCCTAAACATTATACCAATTGTCAAACTACAGGGATAGTTTATCTTCTAACATGTAGTTGCAACTGTTTCTATATAGGGAAAACTGCTCAAAAACTATGGCAGAGGCTCAATCGCCATCTAAAGAGACCATGCAAGACAACGACCCTGATCTACCTCTGGGTAGACATGTTTGCCTAACTCATGATGGTATATGCCCCAAAATCAAGGTACTGGTCCTGGATTGGGTGCATCCCAGCCTCCGGGGAGGAGACTTTGATAAGCTCCTCCTCCAACGGGAGCTGAGATGGATTTAGACCCTAAATGCTACCATGCCTCCAGGACTCAATCAGCCACTAAACTTTAAACCATTTTTTACCAGTTTCTCCTCTGGGGTCTTTGATAGAGAACTGTTACACTAAATTTTCTCCTCCATTTTTCATTAAAAAAAATTGACAACATTATTGTGTATCCAATCTTCTGTATACCTATATATTCATATTGTGTTTAGCATGTATAAAATGATACTCTATCTCAATAATAATACAAAAATGTTACTGTTGTTTCTATTTTATGTATTCTTAGATATTCATCGCTTGGACGGGGCAATGTGTCAATATTTGTAAGGATGAAACCCTTGGGAACTGAGAGGCGCAGCTCGAGAAAATATGGCCCCCTGTTACAACAATTTTGCCATATATACATACACATATATACTATATATTTTTCATTTTTGGTCAGTGTTGTCTGAATGGCTGGTCTTTTGATCTGCATGGTTCACAGAGGCTCCCCAGCCCACGGGAGCCCCAGCTCACCCTTTTTTGGCAAGTGCAGGGCAGCACTCTTTATTCAGTGCATATAGGCAGATGGCATACCCAGGGATTTATATCCCGTTTATAGGCGCATCAAAATGTTTTTGTCATCCTACTCAGATGTCTCTGCTACCATGGAACTGGGATCCCCTTCCACCTAACCAATTTCCATGGTATTGGTGCATCTTGGAGATGTTTCTCCTCTACGCAGGCGCCCTGAGCTGTTTTTTTGCTCTGCCACTTGTGCCATCCAAGTGCTGGCGGTCACGTCGACGTCTGACATCATCGCGCGGTAACACCGGACGCCGCGATGACCGAGGGGTGCTTCAGGCAGAGCCAGACCATACACATCCACAGGGCGGATCTGTACTGGCTGGACGAATCCAATACACCCACCAGACACATCCAAAACCCCCCCGCCTTTCACTTGGCGCAAACCTCAGACCAATTAAATTGTTCTGATACACCTGTTTGTCCTATTTAAATCTAAGGTGTGCTGCTTACTTTTTGCAGCACATCCAAGGATCCACACATGCAGTACTAAGCTGGGAGAGAAGGTATGTGGATATGGGGATATTTTCCATCTATGCTAAATATCTTTAAAAAGCTTTACTCTTTGATGTCCTATATGGTGTTATCTTACACCATTGGGCTTTATATTTTGATACATATTTTCTTTATTATTTTTTATTATTTTTATATATTCCTTTTTTTTCATTTTTCTTAAACAGAATCTATCTGGCTCTTCCTTCTTTTTGTCATCCTTGTGAGCCTTAGTGCACTGTGTTGATCCACTGACCGACAGACGTACAAATTGACCATCTAGCCTTGCCCTCAAAAACTCAAAAGCCCTCAATACACCCCGGGCTACCAATATTGATTTTTCTTTTAAAGGGCCAGGCAGTATTATATTATCATTTTCTTCGCATATTGTGCAATATCCCTGTGACTGGGCCTTCCCAACCCCCTGGGGATTCATCCATCTGACATGCCTCCCCCACTGCAATTTCTTTGTGTGTACATCTGAAAACCCCCCTGTTGAGATGTAAGTACCATGCATACATATTAAGGATTTTATACAATTTTTTCCAACTATGGAAGGAATGTTTAAGCTTTATTGGTTACCTTTATCATTATGCACATTGTGAACCATAGTCTTTGAAAAAGACGAAAATAAAAATATTATATTATTTTATTCACTTTGATATTGATACTTTGCTTTTTTGCTTTCCTTTACTAGTGCAACCTATTTAAATATTATCCTCCAGTACATAGAACCCTGAAGAAGGAATTTATACATATGAGCTTTGAACAAACTCAGCCGTCTGTATCCGAAAAATTTTGGTTTCTAATCACCCCCAGCTACATTAACTCTTTGTTTGCTGCCAGGGTGTGATAAATATGTACTGTAATATTTATATGTCAATCTTTTGTCCTTGTTTTTAATTTTATATTTTGTATTTTGTTACTCTGATAATAAAACGTTTCCACTTTTTATATCCTTTTTTGTCTATCCATATTTCTGTACCAATCCATACAATCCCAGGGGCATTCCTCCTTATATAATTCTGGTCTGAGGTACACCGCATTACCCAGAAATTTACAAATCATGAACTTCCATTGAACCTTACCTTCTTTCTGTTGCTCTTAAAGGTTGGAGATTGCCCTCAAATGATTCACTCAGTTGAGGGTCTATGAGTGGGTAATGGTGGGGGCGGGCTGGAAGAGTTTGCTCCCGATGATTTGGTCCCCAACTTAACAGAAGGGTTACAAACCATCAACTTCCATAGAACTCTGCCTTTTTTCTGTTGCAACATAATGACTTCCCTAGTTCCTCTTATTGACGAGCAATATTTCCACATTTTATCAATGCAACACAAAGTTGTCATCCTCCAGGTTATATGGTTGGCTAAAACTAATGAAAGTATGTGAGATGGAATATTTGATAATGACTAATAGGGGCACGTGTGACAATTTATTTTTTTTACAAATGGTTTTACTGGCATGAGTTCCTTTACACTTCTGAATAGCGGGAGTTGATGGAGACTTCATAACTCTTTGACTGGCAAAAGGTGACATACCTGACCCAGATTGGAGATGAGTGGACCCTTGTGTCTCCTTTGCGACCCTTCTGTTCCTTTCCCTTGCTTTTGTGTTTTCATTTTGTTGGATCCTTATACTTTGTACTTTTTATCTTTTTATGCCTTTGATAAGAAAATGTATCCTCATGCTTTACAGCTATTTAGCTTGAAGCTTGCAAATGCATCTTTTGATCTTCTGATAAAATAATTATATGGTCCCTGACTGCCACGTTCTTAAACCTGTGTGTGCTAACTGTTCACTTCCTCCACACTCTCCCAGTGCCTGAAACATGACAGCACTATAAACATTTGAAGACTGCAGGAGTAGATGGCAGTAGATTGATGGAAATACAGTATTTACACAAGGTCAACATCTTCTCTCATATTTCAACAGCCAATGCAGACAGCATCACTCTATACCTGATTTGAAATGTTATAACCTGAGAGCAGAATGGTGGAAATTTAATTGTTAACTCTGCCTTAAAATGCTGTTTAAAGAGACACAAAATTCTGGTTTGAAATAGGAAAATTCTATTCAGGAAAGCATCTTCTCTGCTCTTAGACTCCAAATCTCCAAATTTTTAATTTTTTTGCTGCTGTGATCAGAGACTCAGAGCAGCGGTGTCAAGGGAGGGACACATGCAATTGTCAAGGTGGGGGGGGTGTTTGGACAGTGGACACAATTCCGTTTCCCCCTCTGCCATATCACCTCTCCTAGCAAAACCCCCCAAATCTCCCCTCCTAGCAAACATCCCCAAATGTCCCCTCCTAGAACAATTCTTACTCCCTGCTGTCCCCCAAATTCCCCCATCCTAACACATATCCCCTCTCTCCTCCTGGTGCCCCCTCACCTCACATGACACAAAAGTGCCCAGGACAGCCATCCCCTCCTGCTCACCCCTTGTCCCGGCCCTGGTAACAGAATTGGCATAGGCAGCCACAGATAGTACAGGGCACTGTGCACCCACTCCCAGCCAAGGACTCCCACCTTAGCAGGATGTAGAAACACCAAGACCCTCATTGGGGAATGATCGAAGGCTCAGGTGTTGCCTTTTTACAGGGCGTCAGAGTGGCCAAGGGGGCAATTGCTCCCCTGCCCCCTGGCTAAGTCTACCCTTGATGCTTAATCAGCTTTTTTTCTAGCTCTGTCAGGGAATGACACGTGTAAACCCAGAAGTGAAAAATTGCTTGTCGCTTTCCAGGTTCATTCACCAGATATTCACTAATATCACTAGTCTAGGTTTTGCTACTCCTAACTTGATGCATCCATGTACATGTAAGAGGGCAAACAGCAGGGTGCAGGATCAGTTTATAGAATCATTTATTTTCCAAAAAGAAATAACACACTTAGGGGCAGGAAGGGAGAAGCTGTGAAGTAGATGAAAAATCACAGAATAGCTGTTTCGGTGATGTACTACTTCCAATGGAGCTGGATCTGCCAGTGGCAGAGACAAAGCCAGTGACATCTACTGCCATCCCTTGTGGACCTCCAACAGGTACTGTCAACATCTTCAGGGAGGGCGGACTTCCATGTATTTCAGGAGCCCTGCCCCCTTTGTCAAGCTGATCCTCACGGGGAATGGGCCAGTATTTTAAATACACAGCAGTGTTTAGTCAAAATGGGAGAACCACACTATGCAGAGGAAAACTTGAAGAGGAGGTATGGACAGCCGCACACCAAAAAAAAACCCTTAAAAGGGTAGCCTTTGATGGTAAAAGGAAAAAAGCACTACAAAACACAGCAAGCAGTGGGGTGACGCGTTTCGCACTAGGGTTCAGTGCTATGAACCCTAGTGCGAGGTTATCCTACTAAGATCATTAACAGAGCTCTATCCAAAGCAAGCATTTTCCCTCGAGATTCCCTTTTGGATAGAAATGGAACTTCTACTGGTAAGCAATCCATCACATCCTTTAGTGACATCCCGGTCTTCTCTACCCCATGTAGCCTGGAATTTAATAAAATAAAACACACCATTGATAAATACCTTCCGATTTTATACAATGATGTGACTTACCAACAAATCCTAAAAAAATGAATTAAAACAGTGTCTCAGGGGGCCCCCACATTGGGGGGCACTCTTTCACCCAGTTTGTTCCAGAGCAAGCCAGTAGGTACAAATTGGCTACAATTCCAAGGGACTTTCAAGTGTGGGATAAGGGGCTGCAGATATTGCTGTCACATAAAAACAGGGCAACACGTTCACTCTTATACCTGTGAGAAGAGTTTTGAGATCAAACAGTTCATCAACTGCAACACAAAATTTATAGTGTATGTCATTAATTGTCATACATGTCAAGTCCAGTATGTGGGCCGTACAATCCGAAGATTAAAAGATAGGCTGTCCGACCACGCCATTGAGCACCCCATATTGCTTCACCACGTGATCACTTTTATGTCATCATTCATGTATGACTTTTACTGAATAAACCCTATTTTGGTTTTATTGACCTGCGCTATTGGAGCCCCCTTTTCTTTATTTCATCTCATGGTCTGACCGGAGCTTCAGCCGAGTTCATTGCTTGTACTCTTGGATACGTAGTCTAAGGATCCCATCTGGAATCCGTTGCAGTTTTACAGAACGCCATTTGAACATCACTGGTTCCCGGTGTCCATGCCAGTTGGAGTTTCATCTACAACTTCCATCCTATACCCGGTTGCAGTGGTCCCGGTTTCCAAATGACCACTATGCCCGTCTGACTCTTTTGCTGTACAGTATCAGAGTCCAACTTATCCGGTAAGCGTATTTATACCTACCATACATCTGATGTCATTGCGATTCTCATACATCACTGCAGACAAATTGATCACCTGTTTGTTTCTTCAATCATTGGACATCAGTCCACCCTACACCCCTCACCAATTGTTTAATTGATGACCCACTTCAAGTTCCTAACAGAGAATTGGTTATATGTTTTGTGTTTTTTCTTTTCTACATGGAACTTTATTTCTGACTTTCATGTCAGTCAGATATGTGCACTTGCACCATTTAATGTCGGTGCCCCACTTGGCATCTCACATTGTATTTTTAGCGCTACATTTTTTGTTCACCATTTACTTAGCTTTGTTTGTTTGTATGTAGCAGCTAATTTATTGTTTTAGTTAGCGCAGTTTTTTTCCCTATTTTGCTACTTTTGAATTGACCTGTGATCGCTGTTTCTTAAATTGCCCTGTATTTCCACATTAAGTAGTAATTTTAAGATGAGTCTGGATTTCCTCATTAAGTCCTTTTGTGGCTAAGGTGTTTAGTGTGAAAATCTAAAAGGTTTCACATTTGCACAACCTTTAGAATCAGGATGGGCCTTTTGCAGGGCCGGACTTACCATTGGGCTTGACTTGGCTCAAGCCCATGGGCCCCGCCCAATAGGGGGCCCTGGATGGCAACCCCCTTTAAAAAAAAAAGGGCTCAGAGGTCCCCATGGCCCCATGTAGCAACCCCCCTTTTTTTTTTATAAATGTTTATTTTTTTATTTTTGTTTATATTTTTTTATTTTTTATTAAAAGGCCCAGAGGTCCCCAGGGTCCCCGGATGGCAACCTCCCTTTCTTATGTATTTTTTATAAATGTTTATTTTTTTTATTTTATTAAAGGGCCCAGAGGTTTCTTTTTTCTTTTTATTAAAGGGCCCACAGGTCCCCAGGGCCCCAGATGGCTACCCCCTTTTTTATATATATATATTTTTCTTTATCTCTTCTTTTTTTTGTAAAGGCCCCCCCCCCCGCTTCTCAATTTTAGGCGGCAGCACCCCCCTCCCCCAGTTCTCTGCTCCAGGGGGCCCATGCCTTAAGCTGTGTAAGGGGCCCCAAAATTCCTGATGGCGGCCCTGCACATACTTCCCAACACGCACGGATTCTGCAGGACTTTCCCGCACAGGCAGCTTCTTCCC
This sequence comes from Rana temporaria, assembly GCF_905171775.1. Taxonomy (NCBI): domain Eukaryota; kingdom Metazoa; phylum Chordata; class Amphibia; order Anura; family Ranidae; genus Rana; species Rana temporaria. The sequence continues at coordinate 88,962,868 of NC_053497.1, read as the reverse complement.
GCAGTCCCGCGAAAGGGTTAATTTTCCCGCACTGCAAGAGGAGGCAGCACGGAAGCAGGAGGAACCGGAGCGGTGTGGAGGACTGTGGCTGCTAAAGGGAAGAAAGCCGACAGCCGGGCTAATGACAGTCTGTGGCCCTGGCTGTTGGCAAAGATGAGAGGCACTCCCCCCCGCTCAACAATTGCAAAACCCCCCCAGCAGGGGAAGAGAGCTGACACATTCCGTGCACAGGTGAGAGGCACCCCCCGCTCAACAACTTTAATTCGCACCCCCCCGCTCAACAACTTTAATGCGCACCCCCCGCTCAACAACTATGATCCCCCCCTCGCTCAACATCTTCGATCCCCCCCAATTCTCGGCTCCAGGGGGCCCCTTCAACACTCAAGCCCAGGGGCCCCCACCACCCTAAGTCCTGCCCTGGCCTTTTGGTATGAATTAATTTACCCACACCCCAAGGCCTCTGGTGGATTTGTTATGTTTCAAAGTGAAGTGACATGGTTCACTGTCTTCAATCAATCACCTGCATTCACTGGGGTCCTGTAGCAGGATCACCCAACCATGATGGATAATCTCTACTTGATTGTACTTACAATAAAAATTGGTAATAAACTTTATATCTTAGTTGGGAGGTAGTTCATTATCCTTAGGTTTAAAAGAGGGAAGAAAGGCTTCCAGCTGGGCTTTATCTTCAAGCTCCGCATTGTAACCTTTGTCTAAAAATCTATCTTTAAGAAGGGAGCCCTGAGCCAAAAAACATTGGCCCGGATTCAGGTAGATTTGCCCCTTTCTTGCGGAGGCGCAGGGCAACGTTTTTGCCCTGCGCCCCCGCAAATTTACTGCGCTACCCGCGATTCACAGAGCAGTAGCTCCGTAAATTGCGTGTGCGCTGTGTAAACTTGCCCTGTGTAAGGGCGCCTAATGTAAATGATCCCGTAGGGGGCGGGAATAATTTAAATTAGGCGCACTCCCGCGCCGAGCGTAGAGCGCATGCTCCGTCGGGAAACTTTCCCGACGTGCATTGCGGCAAATGACGCCGCAAGGACGTCATTTGCTTCAAAGTGAACGTGAATGGCGTCCAGCGCCATTCACAAATCACTAAAGCAAATTACGTAAAATTCGAACGTCGCGACGCGGGAACGACGGGTATACTTTAGCATTGGCTGCCCCTGCTATTAGAAGGGGCAGCCTTACGCTAAACACGCCGTACGGAAACGACGTAAATTGCATACGCAGGGCTCGCGCAACATTGTGAATCGGTGTTAGTATGCAATTAGCATACTATACACTGAGCACAATGGGAGCGCCCCCTAGTGGCCATCGCAAGAATGCAGCCTAAGATATGCGTGGCATAAGAGCCTTATGCCATGCAGATTTTAGGCTGCAGTCGGCGTTACGATGTTCCTGAATCAGAAGCATTCGTAACGCCGGAGCAAGTAAGCAATTGCGCTGTGTAACCTATGGTTACACAGGCGCAATTGCTTCTTGAATTTTTCTTTAATCTACAAATCTTCAGATTCTCTTTAACCACTTGAGCTCCTGAAGATTTTGACCCCTTTATGACCGGGCCATTTTTTGCTTCTCAGCACTGCTCTATTTTACCTGGTAGTTGCGTGGTCATGCAATGCTGGACTAAAAACTAAATTTGTATAATTTTTCCCCCACAAATAGAGCTTTCATTTAGTGGTATTTAATAACCACTGGGTTTTAATTTTTTTTAAATATAAAACAAAAAAAACATACATACATTTTGAAAAAAACAGCAACATTTTTTACTGTTATAAAATGTATACAATTAAAATGTTTTAAATATAAAATTTCTTCATAGATTTAGGCTAAAATGTGTTCTGGTACATGTCTTTGGTAAAAAAAAAATCCCAATAAGTGTTTATTAATTGGTTTGCGTGAAAGTTATAGTATTTCCAAACTATGAGATATATACTGGAATTTACATCTCTTGATTTTTTAAAAATTAGTAATGATGATTTAGCGATGATCAGCGACTTATAGCGGGACTGTGATAGTACAGCGGTAAATCGGACACTAACTCACACTTTGTGGGAGCTGGCTAACTGCTACTGACATTTCCAGTGACACAAATAAAGTGATCAATGCTAATAATATACACAGACACTGTGCTAATGACACTGGCTGGGAAGGGGTTAACATCTGAGACAATTAAAGTGTTAAATGTGTGTGTAACAATGTATACTAAGTGTTTACTATGTGGTATTTTACTAAGGGATGTGCAGGTTTTTAATCCCTGTAAAACAAAGACCAGCACATTAGGTCTGTCAGAAAAGAGCTTTGTGTTGTTTAAATACACAAAGCTCTCTCTTGTCACTCGCTTTGACGATTGACGGGTCCTGGCCATTTTTACCTTATTGAAAGGAATGGATTAAATGAAAAAATGTTTAGACTTTAGAACCACTTTAATCTACAAAATTGTACCTTAGGGATGTTATTAATCCACCTGCGGTGGTTGAAGTGTGAATAGGAATTTCCGGAAGTGGGTTTAAAATATGTTTTGGAGAACATTTTGCCTTCATGATTGCTAAGTTCTAAATCTAGGAAGACCAGATAGGTAGAGTCACAGACATGGGTAAATGAAAGATCCATGATATTGCTGTTGCAATGTTGGACAAACCCCTTAATGCCAGATGATCAGCTATCCCAGATGATAATTATATCATCAATGTACCTTTCAAAAACACCAAATGGGCAGCAAAAGGGTTATATTTCCAAATATAGGACTCTTCCCACATACCCATAATGAGATAAGCATTGATTTTGGGGGTTTTGGGGGTCTTTCACAAATTCTGAAAGTTGGAAGAGAAAAATTAAAACCTTCAGATTTTTTGAGAAATTTGGATATTTACATTTTTGCGTACGTTTGATTCTCATCATTTTGCAAACGTAAAAATTCTTACTTTTTTATTTATTTATTAACTCCATACAAATTAAGTTTTTATATTTGGTAGGGATTTAGCCGGAATTTTGTAAAATTAGCTGTGTTTTTATCTGCTAATAATGGTTTTGGTGTATTTTTTGCCAATATGTTGGTTCGATAAACATTTGCGCAAATACCGCAGGGCTAAATAATTCAGTAGCACATTCTTTTCATTATAGAGGTCATATGCTTTCAGAAAAGATATGGTTTTGGGGGTCTTTCACAAATTCTGAAAGCTGTAAGGGAAAAATGAAAATCTTCTGCTTTTTTGAGAAATTTGGAAATTTACACTTTTGCGCCTGTTCATCATTTCGCAAAAAAGGCGCAATTTTAAAGTTACAAATATTTGTTATTTATTACCTCAATACAGGTTAAGCTTTTATATTTAGTAGGAATTTTGTAAAGTTTGCTGTGTTTTTATCTGCTAAAAATGGTTTTAGTGTGTTTTTTGCAAATATATTGGTTTGATAAACAAATATTGGGGGGGTCTAAAAAATCAGCACCTTCTTTTTATTTAACTGATCATGTGCTTTCAGGAAATATATGATTTTGGGGGTCTTTCACAAATTTTTGAAAGCTATAATTGAAAAATAAAATGCAAAGGAAAAATTACCAAAATGGTCTGGCCACCTGATTGTACAAAATGGAGCACAGGGCCTGAGATCGAAAGGGTTAAATGCTGAGATATTATGTATATAAGTTATACTTTGTTGGCTATATAAGTTCTGAAAGGGACAGACATCTTATTTAATTTAAAAGGATGATTGCACCTGTTTTTTCCTTTTTGATCTAATTGTTGGGTTTATATTCTAGTTCACACCAGATGCAGTTCTGTGCGCTTTTTTTCTGTACTAAAAATGCATGCAGTGTTTTCCATGTATTCTAATGACTCTAGTTTACACCAGTGCAGTCAGTTTCTGGTCAGTTTTCAGTGCAGAAAAAAAGTAGAGAGTGCTGCATTTTTTTCTGCACAGAACTGTACTGGAACATAGGAACTGGTATCAAAAACGCAGTGGAACTGCGTGTGGTGTGAACTGTAAGGCCTCGTACACACAAGTGTACGGCCTAGCGGACCGGTTTCCTGGCCTAGCGGACAGGTTTCTAGCGGACAAAAGTTTCTTAGCATGCTAAGAAACTTGTCTGCTGGAACCATGTTCGTCGAACATGTCCGATGGTTAGTACAACTCATCGGACATGTCCGCTGGTTATGACATATAACCAGCAGCCCGAAATCCCGCGCATGCGTCAAATTGATTCGACGCATGCGTGGAAGCATTGAACTTCCGTGTCAGAGAACGTCGGTGTCTTCTACGTCACCGCGTTCTCTGTCCGCGGGGATTTTGGTCTGATGGTGTGTACACACATCAGACCAAAACCTCCCAGCAGACACGTCCGCTGAAAAAAGTCCGCGGACCGTTTTCATCAGACATGTTCGGTCGTCTGTACGATGCCTAAGCAAAAACCGATCCGGAATATACTGTATCCAGAGTGCATTTTTAGTGCAGAAAAAAATGCACGGAACTGCATCTGGTGTGAACTGGTCCTTAGCCTCACCTCACAGCTGTCAATTTTGATCTAAGCAAAGGTTTTAAACAAATCTCAATGTATCTCTAATTTAGTTGTATTGCATCAATCCTGGCTTTTTTATTGCACCTGGGAGGGACAGGTGCCGCATCCAGCCCAACTGCCTGCAGCCTGAAAATTTCTATGGCAGGCATTAGCTGGATGGATGGGCTTAATGCTGTTCTAAGTTGTACCCGCATTAAGGGCTCTATGTGTGCAGGGACAAAAGTCTGAAACGCACGTCTTCTGCATTTTGGGCACCTATCCCTAAACACACAAGGCTCTAAACACATTCACCACTTGGCACAGCGTTCAGTCCTAAACTGCCAGGAGGGATGCAATTCAGGTTGACAAAGAGCCTTATGCTTGGTTCACAACCGGCTGCGGATCGCACAGCAACGCTGTCCATCCCTGTTCTCCGTTTCAGGCAAAGACACATAGCATTTCTGTGCAGTGCGCTCTGTAGCCACCCCAGAGACATGTGAACCGGTTCCATAGAGAGCCGGTCACATTATCCTGCTATGCGAATTGGATGCGGGAAAAACCTGCATCCAATTCACATTCCCAAACTCTTTACATATCCTTTATACTATATAATAGTTTGTAAAAGACAAATGTGAACATTTTATTTAGCCTTAGTCATAAATATTAGTTTAGAGGGTATGAATAGCCAGAGAAATATATTAAAATAAACCTGGAATCATTTGTTGCTCTCACAGCTTTTAGCAGTCTTAATCCCTCTCATTAGTGGGCCAACCTTTGTGGCAAATCAAATAAAAGGATGGGCCAACATAAACGGTGAAGCAGGCCCTTTTCACAAGACCTTACAGTTTAAGGTTAGTTTAGACAGATTGTTATAGTGTATTGCGACACAATGGGCAGTGATGTAAGTTCTCCACACTGATCCTGTATGTGTGGTCCAATTTGATTTGTGGGCTTTTATGTTTTCAATGACATAACAAAGGCAGTGGATGGTTTAATTATTTTTCAGAGCGAGGATCTCTTCTATAACTCAACTGGTGGGATGGCTTTCTGATGATCCCCTCTAAGTCTTTTTTGAATAGTTTCTTTAACTTCCTCTGAACACTGGAACACAGACAAGCTGGAACACAAGGGAATTATTATGATTTTTATCAAAAGAAGCCTTTGAAGCGAACATTAGGTAGTTTGTTTGACTTAATTCTCCAGGGTATCTAAAAATACCACAGCAGGAATTGTTGAGGGATAATGAAGTCTCTTACTCAACAGGTTCGGAAAGGGTTGTGAGAAATAAATTGAAGCAGTGGAATGGTAATATTAAAAGGACATGAGAGAGTACACTCAATTCATGCAATGTTAGACAGAAATTAATATAATGAATTACTTATGTATCAGTATGTATTACATTGTGAATGTTGCGTGGAACTGGTGAATTGTACACTGTCATAAACATTATTTAAAAGTGTGGCATGAAAGTGTTTTCAAAAATCAAACTTAGCATTTGAACTTTGATAATGCAAGTGGGAAAAATTATTCTGGTTTCCTATCGTTCTCTGTCAGTGGATTTCTAAAGATAGTAGTGTCACACCCCACTTCCTATGTACTCTAGATATTGTCTAATAAGCACTACATATAGTATAAGTATATTGCAGGCTAGAAACATGATTGCTCCTACTACTCACCCCATTTTTGGGGGCTTTGTTTATGTTAAAAGTACAAATCACAAAGTACTACCATACTCTAGTATGGTTTGAAAAGAAAAAGTCTGTAATTGTAGTATACTATGGTGAGTGCTAGTCATTTGATGTGCATACATAATGAACATGCCGATTTAAGGAGCAACGAGACCTGGATTATCTGCTTCTGGCACTGTGGTTCCTTGGGCCGAGGGTTAGAATTCCAGTGTCCACCAGCAGGTGTCTTCCATTAGCCAGCAGACCCAAGTAATCAGTTTACACCTGGTGCTGGCTGCTGGGAGGGTATTTAGGTCCTCTCCTACTACTGCTACTCCAGTGTTTTGCTGCTGCCAGATTATGTTTGCCTAGATCCTGCTTTTGCTTCCTGTCCTGTACCCTTCCTTTTTGCCTTATCCCAGTTTTGTTCCCCCTTCCCATCTGCTCACTGCACTGCAGTGAGCAGCTCAAGTGTTCTCTGTTTTTTTAGTGTTCCCCATTTTGTATATGTTGTATAGTTAGTTGTTAGGCCTTCTGTCTGTCAGTTATTAGCCAGGTATTCTGTCGCTGGGTTGTTTGGTTCACTTATGTTTCCATGTTTGCTGTGTGCTGGTGTTTGTAAATAATTAATTTCACTATAAATAAATCTCACTTAAAGCATATACTGTCTAGTCCCAGTTTCCTGAGAGTAGCCATGCAGATCTGGTCATCCCTGCTGCTGATTCCTAACACTTTCTCAACCTGGGTTCTGTGGAACTCTAAGTCTCCAGAGCTTGCTATGGGATTCTTGAGCCATGAGGAAGTTATCACAACACCAATGATATTTTCAGCTTTATGTAATTGGGAATCCTTCCCAATGACCACTAATGTAAGGAGCATTCTCCCCAATGACCTCTAGTGTAAGTGTGTCCCACTATGAATATCTCCCCTCTCTTGCTGTGTGACGCCATCAAATTAAGAGAACGTAAGGTAAAATATCCCCAGCAAAGCCACAGACAGCAGTACAAATTCATTAAATTAAGTTTTCTTCAACCTTTCCAAAACTGAACAAAATCTTTTGGCTAATGTTGGGCCTTTATGAAGACTTTAAATATCTTTCAAGAGCCATCTTGGAATGTTCTTTTTTTTATAGATTACTGTAGATATAAGCAAGTCTTTTGCATGTAAATGATCTGTTATTGTAAAACATACAACACTGTAGTCCTTGGGTGAGAAGTCCTTGCGTGAGAAAGTCTCACCAAAAACTAAAGCTTCCCCCTGCATCTTCGGTCCTATTTATTAAACTGTAGCACAATACCTGTAGGAGTTGGAGATAAAAGGGATCCCCCACTGCTGCACAGCCAGGCACAGCAAATTTTCACAAGCACCCAGAGTCAGAAAACAGTCCGTAGCTTTGTTTTTGTTATTTATTAGGGGGTTAATAACTTGGATATGGATGAGAAGTTATGGGATGCCCATTTGACTTTAGCACTCTTCGGGGACAACTTCCTATATACATCTATATACAGTCTCCCTCACTTTTATCCAGCACAAACGCTTGCTCCAGCTGAATCACTCTTGAGATGTTCTGACAGGCTCCCAGTCAGATTTAGCAACAGTCCATTACAGGCAGCAACTCGCAGCCCCTTTGTGTGTAGCTCAGAAATAGTGAAACAGCATGTAACTTCTCCTCTGTGGCCACTGATCTCACCACCACCTCTTCAGGCACTGCCAGCCCACCTGGCTGTAGCTGACCCTTTCACCAGCCCTCCTGGCTGCCTCTCCACACCAGCCCACCCGACTGAATATTTACCAGCTTGCCTGGCTGACATTTCACCAGCCCACCCAGCTGACATTTCACCAGCCCACCCAGTTGACTTTTCACCAGCCCACCCAGCTGATTCTCATGAAATCTCTCAGGGAGGATTAAAGACGTAAGCCCACCCTTGTCTTCAAGGGAGACTGGCTACATTTTAGTCCCCAACAGTGTTACACTACTAACGCTGTTCTTTCTTGCTCCCGTGTCACCAGGAATATCTCCTCCTGTGTGATTTATCAGAATTCTTCCAGCACCCGAGCCCAGGCAGGTCACCCCCCCAGACTAGGGGGCACCCCTCAGGGCCACCGACAGCTTCCTCAGCACTGTATCTCTATCTTCCATCTGACTGCCCCTACTGACATGACTTACCAATATTTAAAGGCTCCCATGCTCCCTGCCAGGCTCACTCCTGGGGATTGACCAGGGACCTCCAAATATGCTGAGCAGTCCCTCCTAGTCTCCACCCACTATCTTCCAGAATGTTCTCCAACACTTTGGAAACAGGGGGAGGCATGAGAGAGCTGCTGAGATGAGTCATCCAGGGCTGACCTTTAATAAACCCTGACCCAAATAAGACTCACCAGCTTAAATGTGAGTCAGAGTATGGTTTGCTACACTAACTTCTAGCACACACTAGAGCAGGGGTCTCAAAACTATGGCCCTCCAGTTGTTCAGGAACTACAAAACTCATGCCTAGTCATGTCTGTAAATGTAAGGGTTTTACAATGCCTCTTGGGAAGGCTGTAGGGCCGTAGTTTGGAGATCCCTGCACTAGAGGGTGCTACAAAAGAAAGAACTTGACATTGTGACATTTTGATTTTAAACATTTTGCATATTTAGAACACTTCTTGGCAATTTCACCTCCCATGTTCACTATACATCAACAAAAGTGAAAAGTAACTAACAACATATGTTTTGGTGATAGATTTTTTTTATCAACTATGCAATATGTAAAGCACTGTTTTTGCAAGATTGTGGGTGGTGTGTATGTAGCACCTAGGTTTCTCACATATACATGGTAAGGAGCCAGGTTGTGTCTAATATGGAGAAAACAATTTATTTGTTTTCTCAGATCTTAATAGGTTCTGCACTGGGTCCTGGAGCTCAGAGACTTCATGGAGCTTTGTGTGGGATAAAGCCTCCATTCCTAGGTCAATGTCTTACCCTTTAGCTAGGTCTCATTATTTGGTCTTAGCTGTACATAGGTCTTTATACATGTAAAATGACTTATGTTGGGGGAAAAAGTTTGACTGCTGAAAGAACACTAAAAATGTACCTGAAATTCCTGTTTGTTTCAGGGAACCCACTGTGGGACACCTTATTATTTGGGAACTGCCTCAAGTTTTGTTAATGTCTCAAGTGAACATATATTTTGATTGTTTTATACTATGGACTTTCTGTAAAAAACCTTCCTGCAGTGAAACTGGTTTATCACTGCTACTACAAGTTAAGCCGGCCCCCTTTACCTACAGTACTATGAATCCTTTCTACCTACTTCTTTGCTGAACCTTTTGCATATAACTCACACCATGATAATCTGCCAAAATCAAATATTTGCACTGGAGGGATAGAAAAGCTGGTGACATGTTCATTAAGGTGGTGTCATTGCTTTTGTTCGATTCAATATGGTTTTGCTGTTTGTTTGTCTGTTCTTTGCCAGATTTATTTTTCAAAGATGTATAAACCAGGCAAAACGCTGAAATACAGCGCTATGTGTTTTCTATTGATGCACACCGCATGGGGAGATAAAACTCTAGTCCCTACATGCACGGATGGCTCCATAGGACGTTGCAAGAGAACCAGGGGTGTTAAACTAAATTTAATTTTGGGCCGCATCAGCATTTTGGTTGCCCTTAAAGGGCCGGTCTACAGTATCTCACAAAAGTGAGTACACCCCTTACATTTTTGTAAATATTTTATTATATCTTTTCATGTGACAACACAATTTGATGTTATTTCTCTCACTCTCTCTTACTGGTCACTGGAAGTTCAACATGGCACCTCATGGCAAATTATTCTCTGAGGATCTGTAAAAAAATTAATTGTTGCTCTACATAAATATGGCCTAGGTTATAAGAAGATTGCCAAGACCCTGAAACAGAGCTGCAGCACGGTGGCCAAGACCATACAAGAAATTAAGTGCATGTGCGCAGTGTCATAGCCAGAGGTTGCCTTTGGGAAAAAGACATACATGTGCTGCCAGCATTGCTGCAGAGGTTCAAGGGGTGGGGGTCAGCCTGTCAGTGCTCAGACCATATGCTGCACACTGCATCAAATTGGTCCCAGAAGGAAGCCTCTTCTAAAGATGATGCACAAGAATGCCTGCAAACAGTTTGCTGAAGACAAGCAGTATAAGGACATGGATTACTGGAACCATGTCTTTTGGTCTGATGAGACCAATATAAACTTATTTGGGTCAGGAGTTGTCAAGCGTGTGTGGAGGCAACCAGGTGAGGAGTATAAAGTGTGTCTTGCCTACAGTCAAGCATGGTGGTGGGAGTGTCATGGTCTGGGGCTGCATTAATTCTGCAGGCACTGGGGAGCTACAGTTCAATGAGGGAGCCAAGACTTCCCCACCCTCCCTTACATCACAGTGCTACCCAGTTAGTACCCAGTCATGGTCCTCAGAATTGCCCCACCAGGAGGTGAGCAACCTGGGGTCCAGCAGTGGATAAACAGGTAAGGATCAAACAGAAGTGAACAATAAACAAGCCAAAAGGTCAGTAACGAGTAGTTGCAGATTGGAATCAAGCAGAAGCATAGTCGAGGAACAAGCCAAAGGTTAATAATGAGTGGTAGCAAAATATGGACACCAGCAGGGAAGACAAGAGCGAGATATTGGCTGAAGAGAGGAAGTGCAGAGACATGGCTTAAATCAGGAGGTTCATGAGAGGAGCAAAGAGTTCAAGGTTCAGCATGAGAAGAGTCATTGACAGACACAGCAGAGGTCCCAGGTTCAAGTCCAGGCCCTGACAGGTACTGTCACCGTTTCTGTTTTGACAGAATGTTTTCTGCTTCTTTAAAAAAAATAAAGAATAAAAAAAAATCTCCTTTCAGGGAAGAAATCTGCTAGAGTCCTAGCAATAAGCAGAAAGTGTTTCAAACAGTTACTAAATGAACAACAAGCATAGGAGGAATCATACATATACAGTACATGAACAATAATCTCCTCGGCAAACAGATGTCTACTTACTTCTGCTCCTGATTAAATGTGTGAAAAGAATGCTATCTCAGGCTTTTGGCAACTCCAACTAATAGATCTTCTCTTCAACTCCCTTTGCATATTTGATATATTAAATAATAAAAGGGTTCTTATACGTAGCAGGCTGACAACAGAATACAGGGCCAGATCCACAAAAACCTGACGTAACTTAAAAAATCCAATTTAAGTTACACTGGCTTAAAGTTTCTACCTAAGTGCCTGATCCACAAAGCACTTATCTAGAAATTTCAGGCTGTGTAACTAAAATTCCGCCGGCGCAAGGCGTTCCTATTCAAATGGGGCGAGTCCCATTTAAATGAGGCGCGCTCCCGCGCCGGCCGTACTGCGCATGCGCGTCGGCCGTACTGCGCATGCGCGAAGTTACGTTACGCCGAGTTTTGAGGATCGCGACGGCTTAAAGTTGCGTCGGGGAAAAAAAAAATGACAGCGGCATGCATTCCTGAGGGAGAACTCCATGCCAATTTTCAAAGAAAAAATCGGCATGGGTTCCCCCCCCAGGAGCATACCAGGTCCTTAGGTCTGGCATGGGTTGTAAGGAGACCCCCCCACGCCGAAAAATTGACGTAGGGGGTCCCCCTACAATCCATACCAGACCCGTATCCAAAGCACGGTACCCGGCCGGCCAGGAAGGGAGTGGGGACGAGCGAGCGCCCCCCCCCCTCCTGAGCCGTGCCAGGCCGCGTGCCCTCAACATGGGGGGGTTGGGTGCTCTGGGGCAGGGGGGCGCACTGCGGGCCCCCCCACCTCAGAGCACCCTGTCCCCATGTTGATGAGGACAGGACCTCTTCCCGACAACCCTTGCCATTGGTTGTCGGGGTCTGCGGGCGGAGGCTTATCGGAATCTGGGAGTCCCCTTTAATAAGGGGGCCCCCAGATACCGGCCCCCCACCCTAAGTGAATGGATATGGGGTACATCGTACCCCTATCCATTCACCTGGAGGCAAAAAGTAAAAGTTAATAAACACACAACACAAGGCTTTTTAAAATAGTTTATTAATCTGCTCCGGAGGCCCGTTATCACCACGTGGGTACCTACCGGAGCATGATGGGACGGTGATGCCTATATAAATGTGATGCAAGGCGCGCTTCCATCATTACAGCGACAACAGGCGACGAGGCAACATCGGAAGAACAGAAGACCAGAAGACCCTGACGCCACAGAAGACCGCGCCGGCTGCCTGTTTGAAATCGAGCTAACACACAAACATAGCAGGCAGCCAGCGCTGAAGAAGAAGGCACCGGAGAGCTGCAGAAGAACCGGGGTTCGCCGAGTCAAGAGCGGAAGAGGGGAGAAGATGGAAGAAGCCCCCCGGAGTCCGGAGAAGCCCCCCCGGAGTCCGGAGAAGCCCCCCCGGAGAGCGGAAGACCCCCGGAGAGCGGAGAAGACCCCCGGAGAGCGGAAGAAGACCCCCGGAGAGTGGAAGAAGAAGCCCCCCCTGGTAATTGAGCTAATAACGAAGACAGGGGGGGCGTCCGGAGCAGAATAATAAAATATTTTAAAAAGCCTTGTGTTGTGTGTTTATTAACTTTTACTTTTTGCCTCCAGGTGAATGGATAGGGGTACGATGTACCCCATATCCATTCACTTAGGGTGGGGGGCCGGTATCTGGGGGCCCCCTTATTAAAGGGGACTCCCAGATTCCGATAAGCCTCCGCCCGCAGACCCCGACAACCAATGGCAAGGGTTGTCGGGAAGAGGTCCTGTCCTCATCAACATGGGGACAGGGTGCTCTGAGGTGGGGGGGCCCGCAGTGCGCCCCCCTGCCCCAGAGCACCCAACCCCCCCATGTTGAGGGCACGCGGCCTGGCACGGCTCAGGAGGGGGGGGGGCGCTCGCTCGTCCCCACTCCCTTCCTGGCCGGCCGGGTAGCGTGCTTTGGATACGGGTCTGGTATGGATTGTAGGGGGACCCCCTACGTCAATTTTTCGGCGTAGGGGGGGTCCCCTTACAACCCATACCCGACCTAAGGGCCTGGTATGCTCCTGGGGGGGAACCCATGCCGGTTTTGTTTTTTACAAATTGACGTGGAGTTCTCCCTCGAGAAAGCATACCAAATGCCGTCGCTGCAATGGGCCTTTACAAGGTGTGACTAACTTTACACTTTGTAAAACGAGCCCTAATTTTACACTTGCAAAATAACACTTACGGCGCAAAAAAGAAGCTAGAAAGCTTTGTGGATCGCCTTAAGTGCTAATTTGCATACTAGCAACGGCATTTCGACTCGAAATGCCCCCAGCGGCGGATGCGGTACTGCATCCTAAAATTAGGCAGTGTAAATCAATTACACATGCCGGATCTTCTGTGTAACTTTGGAAAAAGCCTTTTGAGGATCGTTTCCAAAGTTACACACAGACTGAACAGCAGTTAAGTCGGAGTATCTCTTTTGAGGATCTGGCCCACAATTTTTAACACATTCAGTCAGTGACATCACTGTCAAGGTAAGGGCCCCATTGCAAACATTGTCCCTCCTACTTATTTCCAGGGGGCGGCTGCAGGGCTTGTGGCACTGTCATCCAGCCCCCGCGGAGGTTCCGGCACTTACTGTGTGGCATGATGTGTCCTCCTCTCCTCTTCTGCTGTGTTCTCCTTTACTGCTGTGTCCTCCGGGCAGCGGCGGGTCCGTCTCCTGTGTGTCTCCTCTTCCACAGCGCTAGGCATCCAATATTATCGTCTGGTCCTTTGGCCAATCGGGAAATAGGTCTCACTGACCTGCCTCCTGATTGGTGGGGAGTAACTGTAGTGTGAACATTCATTTGCTATGGTTACACAATTGGGTGGGATCAGGACACACTCTCTGCACCCTGAGCCCACTTTATTTTGAAGCCTATTAGAGCCTCTGGCTCAGCCTACCCCGCCATAGGAATTAATGTGCCCGGTGTCCTGAAAGGGGCCAGACACATGTATAGGGAAGGCGACGGAGGTCTTAGGGGGGCGGCACCTTTGCACCCACAATGTAAGGGGTGCCACTGTTTCAGAGTATGAGGATGCCACATTAGTACGACCTTTTCAATGTTTTGACTGATTATGTACCAGACCTTGTGTATTACAAAAATTAACCAACACTGTATATATAACAATATACTGTAATGGTCGCCTCTGTATCTGTGGACAGGGAATATAACATAGTGTAGCTTCAACTATAGCAGTCCCTGATCCTAAAAGCCAAACAGGCCTAATCTACCGACATGTGGTTGTCCCCATAGCACAATGCTATTTTCACTGGCCGTACAGGAAGTACAGTAGGCTAAACAAAGGCTGAACAAAAGAGTACCTGTGGGTCCAGTAGTGCGGTTGTTCACAGAGGATGGATGGGATTGCTGACTCGTAGTCAGTGGGATGTGCAGATGGGTCCCTACTGGTGCCTGGCAGAGACATGTTAAAAAAAATAGGCAAATAATTGATCCAGACATCCGGCAGGAACATAGTCAATAAACAGGCCAGAGTCAATATAGGCAGATGGCAGAGACATTGCCAGCAAATAGCCAAATGGTTGGTCCAGGCAACAGGCAAATGTTCAGGCAGCAGGCAGAGATGTGGTGAATATGCAGGCAAAAGATCAGTCCAGGCGACAGGCAGAAACATGGTCAAATAACAGGCCAGTGTCAGTTTAGGAGGCAAGCAAAAGCATGGTCAGTATTCAGGCACGGTGTTGGTCCAGGCAGCAGGCAGAAACATGGTTGAGAAAACAGTCAAGTTGTCAGTATGCAGATAAAATTCAGGTAGTCAAACATAGGAGAAGCACCTTCACCATACGTTCACAAATATCATAGTGAGATATGGTAGTGATGGAAACCAGGCAAAAGCCAGGTTATGAGGGAAATTGGGGACAACAGTAACATGTGTCATGTCTTACTCCATCTTTGGTGCATACGCAGAGCAAATGTTTTCAGGTGTAGGGCCTTGCTGGTAAGTCAGGGCTGTAAAAAACCTCTTAATGGTAGTTTAGAAAGGGTCTTTGTGTGGCACTGTAGATGACATATGAGTTGTAAATGGCCAATTGGAACAGAACGATGGACACTTTTTTATACCAATGAATATATCCTCTGGTTGCCAGGTAGGGCTTCATCATTTGGTCGTTATAATCTACGCCCCAATGAATTTATTTGTAGGTGTGTACACAAAGAGGTTTTTGGACCAGACTGTGCCTTTCTTTTACTGAGGTATCTTCATGGATGGAAGAAAGGACTTAGACATCCCACTTGTCCTTCCATTTTAAGACCAAAATTTGTGCAAACTTGCTGACTCCCTCTTTTCAAAAAAGAAGAGTCAGCAGCATAAACACCGTCCTAGTCTCAAGCAACTGTAGAGGGTATGCTGATGCATTAGCTTTAATGCATATATATATATATATATATATATATATTTACATGTCTTTTGGACAGGTTATGCCCTGTACGTGCTATCATAGGTTTGTTAACCTAAAACAATTAAAATATTGATCCTGTTCCCTTAAAGCATGTTATACAGCACAGTGCTTGTGCTGTGTAATTTGGCCCCTTCTATCACCTAAAAAACCTGGCTGATCCTCCCCTCTGTAAACTGACCATGGTATATCATTTTCCATTATAGCAACCAAATATAATTATAGCGCATATATCATAATAATGTATTACATATGTCATGTGTATAATCTATGATTATGCGAATTCTCATCAATGAACTTTTGTTTGAATTATAGATATACAGTATCTTAAATTATTATTGTAACATTAAAATAAGATTAATTTAAGTTGACAAGGGCACAAATAGCACAACAGTGAGTTTTTCACAAGTTTGCAATTTCTAAAAATTTGAATGACATTAAGTTGAATGAAGGTTTTATGCTTATACAGTAAATGCAAATGTCATCCAAATTGTGCAACATCATTGTTGTAACCTTGGATATATTATTGGGACAGAATCTGGGGTGATAAAATCTGAAGATCAATGCAATTAAAGCAGAGTAAAGACCAAAACCAAAAACGTAATATAATACAACTTACCAATCCTTAAATATGGTGGCTGCATTTGTTTTCCTTTCTTAGACTTTTTCCCCCTCTATGTTCACCTGGTGATCTGGACAGTAACACACCTCCTGCCTTAGTGTGTCCCTACTCTGGACGGAAGAGCAATGGAGACGGCCACTAGTGCCACTGTTGTGTATAGAGAGGTTGTACAGAGCGTTGACAGAGTGGGTTGTCTCTTCCCACCTGGAGAACTGTTATAGGTAGAAAGGAGCATTCGGCTGTGTGTGCAGCTGCTGGATCTCTCCTCTCACATCCCTGGTGTGAATTTCGGAGTGGGTTCTGTGTAATAATCCCCTAATCACTCTTTCCCCCTCTCTAATATATAAAAATCGGAGCAATGGTCCCCGAATCAAAACTCCGAAAAAAGGGGGGGTTTACGGGCAGTTGGACTATCACGGTACAGATGAACAAATAAAGTAAGGTATAAATGCACATATGTAAAAAGAATAGCTCAATTTTATTAATATAAAGGACTAACATAGATATGCTAGAGCTAGTTGAAGTTTCCTGTGATGAATTACAATAAATGTGTAAGCTGGAACTGGACCCATGCTGGAAAGTACTCATAATACAATGCACTTAAAGGGGTTGTAAAGGTTCGTGTTTTTTCACCTTAATGCATCCTATGCATTAAGGTGAAAAAACACCTCGCTGTCACGGGCCCGTTTTACTTACCTGAGCCCGTTCACCTGCTGTGCGCGTCCCCCGGCGTTGATTGGATAGATTGGTAGCAGCGCAGCCATTGGCTCCTGCTACTGTCAATCAAATCCAATGATGCGGCCACCGGGGGGCGGGACCAAGTCATACACTTTGTGTCTATGGGTGCACCGTGTATGACAGGGAGCGTGTCCGCAAGGTAACCCCCTCGGGAGAGAGCTTTCCAGGGGGGTTAGCTATTGCGGGGAGGAGCCGAGACAGCCACGAGGGACCCCAGAACAGCAGGATCGGGCCACTCTGTGCAAAACAAACTGCAAAACGGAGGTAAGTATACCACGTTTGTTATTTAAAAAAATAAATACAAATTAAACCTTTACAACTCCTTTAATGCTACCCAATCACTTGTTCCCCAATCACTTATTTTTCACAAAGGGTAGATATCTTCAGTAAGTACATACTGTTGCAGCTCACAAAAAAAGTATACATTATGAAAGTTTCACTGATGTATACTAACTTTAATCTACATTCCATAAACTAGAATTTCAGTCTTTACATCAAGGGAATCTAGTCTGAATCCAGAAGAGGTCATTTATGTGATCAACTTTACCATATAGGATTTCTTTAAAGTAAAGATTTGGAAGCTTAGACTTCAACTACAGCAATCTCAAGGTCATTAGCCTCATTATAGATATCATTGTGCTTATATGCCTTGTCGATATATACGTTATCAAGTACTATAGCTAAAACTGAGACAATAAGCCTACTTTGTAATAATAAAAATAAGCTGGAAAGGTTTAACAACAGTTGAAAACTGTGTCATGGATTTCAGAACAGTTAGTATTTTTATAGCTTTAGCATCCGGATGCGAACCTGGCATCCAGAACTGTTTCATCTTAGATATATTTAACACTAAGCTCCAAAAACGGTGCCAAACCTTGTAAAACCTGATGAAAACGAAGCTTTCTTCGGTAGTGGAGATTTTAATAAGTGTTGAGTTTGCTTCTGACCTTGTCATCATTTACAGGATCCTCGGGTATTCATGAGCTCTGGAACACTAGAAAGTTCATGCTCTTCCGTTAGGAGTCTGATAGATTCAATAATAAAGATCAAACACATTCTTTGTACACCTAAGTGGAAATAGAGAAACTTGATATTTCCCTGTTTTATTACCAAAGATGAAGGTTTTTAAAGGTCACTGTTCTTTCAGAAACAGCAGTATCCTTAGATTGTATAGTAAGTTGATGTGCAAAAGTATGCACCTTGTAGACTTTTGCACATTTTAAAAGTGCACAACATGTAAATAAATTGGATTTCATTAAGATTTTATGTCACCTACAGTATCTACACAGGTGAACATTCAGCAGAGTTGATTTACTAAATGCAAATAGACTGTGTACTTTGCAAGCGCAGTTGCATTCATTTTCCCAGAGCTTAGTAAATGTAGTAAAGCTCTGCTGATTTCCACCATTCAATCACGTGCAAGCAAAAATGCTCTTATTTTTTTTCCTTTAACTTGATTGGCATTCTTTACGAAGTTAAAAATATTTTACCCCAACATTTCATATTCCTGATATTAGAGATGTGTACAATGGAAACATTTGTTTCATTTCACTAGAGTAAATAATCTAGTTTCATCATATTAATTATGTAATTTGTTTTCAGAACGATTTGTTATTTCGACAGAGTATAAATTCGTTGTTCTGAATTGATTTATAATTTTTAGAAGTTCTGTTTTCATTCATTATATATTATTAATTTAAATTAATTTCCCCATTCCCAACTACTGACTTTGTTTGTTGGGCCTCGCACATACAAATTAAATAAATGGCCTCTCAAACACAATACAAAAATAATCTTATTAGAATATTCACGCTATGCTCACTAGAATAAAAATGAATGGATGCAAATCAATTTGGATCATTTATAATGTCGTTATGTTATTTTGGATGCTTCAAACATTGAAGTGGAAGTAAAGTCAAAACCTAACTAATTCTAAACCTAATCTCAGCGACATTCTAAGCCTAATCTATCTATCTTTATAAAGCAAAAATCGTCATACCTACCTATTCTGCAGCCGTTCGGGTCCAGTCTCCAGCGATAGCATGCAGTAGAAAACTGTCAATGGCTGTGAAATGCCTGGGAAGTGATGTCACCCATAGAGTTACTATGGGGCTTCTGTTGTCAGCTGCCTCTCCTGCACACTCCCACACACTGAAGCCGCCACTGACAGCTGATGCTGGGACTGAAACCGAAGCGGCTGCAGAACAGGTAAGTATAGTGATTTATTTCTCTACAGGGTTAGATAGATTTGTCTTAGAATATGACTGAGAATAGGCTTAAATTTAGTTTGGTTTTGACTTTGCTCTGCTTTAACAAAAGGCCCAAACTATCACATCTTGTCATCGGAATGAAACAAATGAATACAAATTAATTTGTTGTTTTTGTAATAATTTATTTCAGATTAGTTGAAATTCATTACTATTCTGATTTGAATCTCCGAACAATGCAAATTTCGTCCAAGTTTCGATTCGTATTGAATCGCACACGTGTACCTAATATGTGCCTGCTATACCATGTAATGAGATATCTTTGTAGGTTTAGTTATTAAAAATAGATCCCCCGAAGAGCTTGGTCTTATAAAATAATCCACATATTTCATCTTTAAAGGAGTTGTAAAGGCTGATTTATTTTAAAATTGAGATAATAAACATGTTATACTTACCTGCTCTGTGCAATGGTATTGCACTGAGTGGTTCCTTACCACCTCTTCTGAGATCCCCCACTGGGGCTCTGGGCTCCTCCTCTCTGCTTGCTATGGGGGCACTCGTGCAGGCGCACACTCCCAAGCTGGGCTGTGTGTGTCCTCAGACCCACACAGCCCAGCTAAGCCCAGCCTCTGGCTCCCTCGTTAAAGAATTACATTTTTGGCATCAGGAGCAATTGGCTCCCACTGCTGCCTCTGTGTCCTGTAAATCAGAGGCGTAACTAGAAACTTCAGGGCCCCGGTGCAAAAAATAATGATGCCCCTCCAAAAAAGCATGATTTTGATTTTTGGTGGCAGCGGTGGTACTTGAGGGGGGTGGCAGCGGTGGTACTTGAGGGGAGTTGTCAGCAGTAGTACTTGATGTGGGGGTGGCAGCGGTGGTACTTGCGGGGGGTGGCAGCAGTGGTGCTTGCGGGGGATGGCAGCAGTGGTGCTTGAGGGGGGGTGGCAACAGTGGTGCTTGAGGGGATGGCAACAGTGGTGCTTGGGGGGGTGGCAGCAGTGGTACTTAAGGGGGAGTGTGAGCGGTGGTACTTGAAGGGGGTTGGCAGCGGTGGTACTTGAGGGAGGTGGCAGCAGTGGTACTTGAGGGGGTGGCAGTGGTGGTACTTGAGGGGAGTGGCAGCAGTGGTACTTGAGGGGGGTGGCAGCGGTAGTACTTGAGGGGGTGGCAGCAGTGGCGGTGCCATCTTCTCTACCTCTTACTGATCCTATCCCCCACCACAGATCTCATCCCTATCCCCCATCAGCTCGATGGGGGGATAGGGAAGAGATCTGCGGTGGTGGTGGGGGGGATGGGATCAGTAAGAGGCAGAGGTGGTGGAGGTTGGGATCGATTGCAGTGCAAAATGTCACTTGACTTACCATCAATTGATTTCCCCATAGAATTCTGTCACGTGCCTCCTCCAGGAATGCCTTGTCTCATGGGTAGACGGGACAGGTACTACACAAAGTCACAGAGGGGAGAGCTCCTCTCCCGCCTTCACTCAATTGGTGTCAGCAGGTCTGCTGTCTTTATTTTTCAGTGTCCGCCCTGCCTCCCTACATTCACAGTCTCTCAGCACTGCCTTTGCCTTCTCTCCCTCTCCACTCAGCAGGCAAAAGCCCCCCTCCCCGCGGCGGTACGAATCACTGACACATGACGCCCTCACCACAGCAGCCAGAATGGACACACAGGACAGTCAGGTGGGTCCCTCACACTGGTGGGCAGCGGGCGGGCCCCTCACACTGGCGAACGGGCGGGCAGCGGGCCCCCCTGAAGTGTCGGAACTACAGGGCCCAGTCTCAAGTGAGACTGCTGCGACTCTGATAATTCTGCCACTTCTGCAAATATAGGAAGAGAGAGCAGTGCTGCTGTAGAAGGGCACAGCGCTGGATCGAAAGAGGAGCCAGGTAAATATTAAAGCGGAGGTTCACCCTAAAAAAATGTTTGTCTTTATCTACCATCCCACCCAGCATACTTGCGTCAGCTATAGTATGTTTTTTTTTTTTTGCTGCTGTATTTACCGTTTAATCGCCCAGTTTCGTTTCAGACTCTGGCAGGGAAATAGGCTTTCCTATGAAGAGGGGAACATGATTGACGTCCGGCTATGGCGCTTCACGCGTTTTGAAAATAGCCAAAATAGGACTCGGATATATACGGCGCCTGCGCAGTCAGCTCCTAGTCTGTGTGCAGGCGCCGTATAGCGCCGCGAAGAGCCGAGTCCTACTCCGGCTATTTTCGGAACGCGTGACGCGCCATAGCCGGACGTCAATCATGTTCCCCTCTTCATTGGAACGCCTACGTCTGAAACGAAACTGAAGGATTAAACGGTAAATGCAGCGAAAAAAAAAAAAATACTATAGCTGACGCAAGTATGCTGTATGGGATGGTTCATAGATGTTTTTTAGGGTGAACCTCCGCTTTAAGGGAGGCTGGGGGAGCTGATCGTGGATGTTTTTTTTACCTTCATGCAGGGAATACGTTATGGTATGGGAAACTGCTGGAGCACAGGCATGCATCAGCTGGAGAACTGCTTTTTTCTGCTCCCCTAGACCTTAACAAGCATTTAACCCTTGTAGTGGAGTGCCATCCCCACTACAAGGGAAGATTTTACTTGGACTTTAATGATGCATAATGAATACAGAGCTGCCGTAATCTGCATTTTTTCTTTCCTTCTGGAATTCAGTTTTAAAACTCTTGTCAGGAACTGGGAGGTAAGTAGGTGCACCCTAAAAGAATTCAAGCTACTATAGTTAGATTTGTCTTTCCTTTTCAGTGGATGGTAAATAAATCTTTTTGCTACAGATGTCTCAGTGGTTGTACTACAGCTCAGAAAATCACTGAATGCATTCCCTTTTTAAAAAATATTTCAAAGTGATTTATAGGGACATTTTTACAGTAAATCTCTGGCCAAAAGTCCTCCAGTGTCTGTGTAATATTTCCCTGGCATTCATTTTTGCCAGATTTCACAGGAATGTACCATAACAAAGTAAGGTGTAACATTTTTGTCTGATTACTAATCACCTTCTGCTAAAACAGATAATAGTATATTACCATTTGATCTCTATGCCAGTTAAAGTGGTAAAACCAGTATTTTAGACAATAAAAATATATTTTTCATTTATATTTTACTGTTACGTTTAAATTATATATGGCTATAACCACTTTAAGACTGGGCCTATTTAGTGCTAGATTTTAGGCTCATTTGTGAGTAGTTAATTTATTTGTACATTTCATGAAAAAAACCTTGCCATTGGTAATGCACAAGGTCGGTGCGCCCTTGTTTTCTTTTTATATGGTGAACCACAGCACCCTAAAGTCAATGATAAAGTGTTGGAACAACTGGTGGTACCCAAACCTTTTAGGTCTAAGGTATTATATTTGGCTCATAGTCATATAATTGGTCACCTTGGAGCGGCTAAAACTCAGGAACAGCATTTTTATTGGCCCAGTGTATATTGGGAAATTAAGGACTACTGTGAGTCCTGCCCCGCCTGTCCTAGAACAGCTCCACAGCCCATTTTCGCAGTCCTGGTACCGCTTCCAATTATAGCGGTTCCCTTTTTATCGCATAGCCATGGACTTGGTGGGCCCCTTACCCAAGTCAGCTAGAGGACAACAATACATTTTAGTTGTTCTTGACTATTCCACCAGGTATCCATTAGCGGTCCAATAAGAAATTGCTTATCCACGGTCATTGTACAGGAGTTGTTTCAGATGTTCGAGAGAACAGGGCTCCCACCTGAGATCTTGACAAACCAAGGCACCCCGTTCATGTCAAAAGTGATGAAGGAACTCTGTAAACTGTTTAAGATTAAACACTTACGGACTTCAGTGTATCACCCACAAACTGATGGGTTAGTGGAGTGGTTCAACAAAACCTTAAAGGGAATGCTAAAAAAATCAGTTGAGGAGGATGATCGGGATTGGGATTGCTTCCAAAGGTTTCCCCCCCCCTTTGACTTGGTTTTTGGGAGGCTACTGGACATAATGAAAAAAAAGTGGGAACAAGAAGCTTTGCCGTATCAGGGTGTGGTAGAACACATCACTCAGATGCAGGACCGAATAACAAAAGTTATGCCCATAGTATGGGAACATTTGCAGGTTTCACAAAATGCCCAGAGTCATGTATACAACCGTCTGACAAGGCTAGGGAGTTTAAACCTGGGTATCAAGTGCTGGTGTTAGTGCATACCGTGGAGAGTACGTTTCTCCAAGTGGCAAGGACCCTTTGAGATAGTTGAGAGGATGGGGAAGGTCAACTATAAAGTCCATCAGCGCACCAAACGTAAATCCTACCAAATTTACCACGTCAACTTGATCAAACCATGGAAAGATAGACAGGTTTTGACAGTCAATCTGAAAGTTCCGGAAGATCCTGACGCTCAGATTTAAAAAAGTAGGCATTGTAGAGGCTATCTCCCCTTCTCAAAAACAGGAGTCCTAGGAGTTTTTGCTGAGAAATCAAGATATTTTTTCAAACCTGCTAGGACTAACCACGGTAATTGAACATATAGGCCCGGATTCACAAAGCACTTGCACCAACGTATCTGGAGATACGCCGCGTAAGTGCAAATATGCGCCGTCGTATCTATGCGCCGGACTCAGAAACTAAGATACGCCTGAAAATAGGCTTCATCTGACCGACGTAACTTGCCTACGCCGACGTAGAGTGGGCGCATATTTACGCTGGACATATTTGGCGCTCCCATTGATTTTCTATTCACATATGCAAATGAGGAAGATACGCCGATTCACGAACGTCCGTCCGTCCGATGCAGTGCGCGTAAAGTCATACGTCCGGTGTAAAGTTATGCCCCATAAAGGAGGTGTAACTCAGCAGCATCCATGCGAAGGGCTGCACCAAGTAACACAAGCTGACGTATTTTACGTAGTTTACGTAGGACGTGAATATGACTAGGCGTAGGTTACGTTCAGGCCGTAGGCAGTGATCCGACGTATCTTAGGCAGTTGTTCCGACGTGATTGTTAGCATGCGCACTGAGATGCGCCCACAGGTCGGCGCATGCGCAGTTGGTGATTTGTATCTGTCTGGTGCTCGGCCCATCATTTGCATGGGGTCATGCCTCATTAGCATGGCTCACACCCACTTCCACTTACACCGACTTACGCCTTGGAAACCCAGCGCAGATTTGGGAGGAAGTGCTTTGTGGATTTAGTGCTTGCCTCTCTGCGCTGTGTCGGCGTAGCGTAAAGGAGATACACTACAGCGGCATAAATATGCGCCAGTGTCTCTGAATCCGGGCCAATGTCATCACAGACCCTAGCGTTCAGGTAAACCTCAAACCCTACCTCATCCCTGAAGCTCGCCAGAATATTGTCTTGGCCGAGCTTAAGAGTATGTTGGACCTTGGGATCATTGAATAGTCTTCAAGTAGCTGGTCCAGCCTTATAGTCCTTGTACCCAAGCCAAATTGAACCTGGCGGTTCTGCAATGACTTACGCAAGTTAAATGAAGTCTCCAAGCCAGACGCATATCCCATGCCCCGGGTAGATGAGTTAACCCCATTGTGCATTTGAGCCGGAAGCTCACGCCAGCTGAGAGCAATTTTTCCATTGTGGAAAGGGAGTGTCTTGCAACAAAATAGGCCTTGGAGACACTCCGCCAGAGGCGGCTCTCTAATTAGGCAAATAAGGCGGTCGTCTAAGACCTCACGCTTCCGGGGGCCTCTCGGCCACCTAATTTGCCTGATATGTGTGTGTGGGAGAATGGGAGGGAATGTCCACGGCCAGTGACCCCAAGCTGGCAGGGTGAGCGGGCCGGGCTGGTAAAGGATCACTGTCTTTAGTATACAGCACTGCCTGCTGCCAATGAAATACTGCTTGCTCTGCACCGCAGCAGACAGACATGACACGATACACTGTCTGTGTTATATATGCAGCAGAGTGGTGCGAGCATGCTAGGAGTCCAACGCAGTCACTTTCCTGTCAGGCGGAGCGATCTTCGCCCGACAGGAGCTTCTTAGTTCCACCCGGCCTGATGTCATTCACAGGCCGGGAGGCGGGATCAAAGAGCACAGGAGAGTGCTGCTTCCAAGACCTGCGAGGAGCCACAAGGGGGTTAATAAACAGCCACTGGTTACAGTGGTGTATTTGATACTGCCCACCGCCATACATTCCACACCCCTCTCATGTCATACTGCCCACCTCCATACTCTCCGCATCCTTCTTATGTCATACTACCCACCTCCATACACTCTGCACCCCTCTCATGTCATACTACCCACTGTCATACACTCCGCCCCCCTCTCATGTCATACTACCCACTGCCATACACTCCGCACCCTTCTCATGTCATAATACCCACCTCCATACACTCTGCACCCCTCTCATGTCATACTATCCACTGTCATACACTCTGCACCCTTCTAATGTCATAATACCCACGCCATACACTCCACACCCCTCTCATGTCATACTGCCCACCACCATACACTCTCCACTTCTCTCATGTCATGCTACCCACTGCCATACACTCTGCACCCCTCTCATGTCATACTACCCACTGCCATACAATCCGCACCCCTCTCATGTCATAATACCCACTGCCATACACTCCACACCCCTCTCATGTCATACTTCCCACTGCCATACACTTCATACCCACTGGTTACAGTGGTGGTAGATAGGGGGCAAGGTTTCAGTTTATCCTATTTTAAAATATCTAAATATTGGTCATTATGTTTTCTGCTGTTCTTTATATTTCATACATGGAAATTAGTCTTGATAAATCCCACCCCCCGAAGGCCTGGTGATCATTCTTTTGTGACTGGTTCTAAAGTTTAGCAGCTTAACTGAGAAGACACTGAATAATTAAAAGCTATCATCATTGTTGCTGCCCACACATCAAAGCCAGAAAGATTACGCAACATTCAGTTTCCCAGTCTCATTTACAGATCCAACACATATACAGCAGCCTCTCTCAGCAGCGCTGTGAAGTGGACACAAGGGTAGAATGGGCAGCACCATTTCTCGCCAAGAGCTCATTAGGAATCGTGTCTGCGACCAGTGAATGCTGTGCACACATGACATCCACAGCTCCCTTTAAATGAGCAACCCTCTTTTGTTGTACCCAGCTGATGCTTTCAGCCTGAAGAATCCATCTCACTCAAAGGACCAGCTGTGAGATAAAGGCATTGTGTTTAAAATAACTCACATGGGTTGCAAATTCTTAATGACTGGATGTTACCATTCTCTTCCTAAATTTTCTAATGCTCAGCCAGCTCAAAACTTTGACATAACTTCAACAGAGCTGTCTTTGTTCCTGCTACCAGCTGGGACAATTAAGCTGAAGGTGCTTTGTTTGTGGTATTGATAATTAAAACACTGGCATATTTTAGAAACACAAATGCTTTATAAATTAGTCTGATTTACCATGGTTATATCTAACCTGGAATGTAGCGGTACTGCTATCAATAACTTGTAAAGAGATATGTATATATACAATTTTAAACAAAACCAGACAGACGATTTTATCATATTATGATATCACAACACATTTCTATTTAAATGTCATACAGAAGAGGCTAGGTGGGTACAAATGGGGATGCAAGAGGGTGTGATTGGGTAAGGTGGAGGGACAAAGGATGGGGAGTGACCAGATGTGGCGGCCTACCCTACCCAGAGGGGAAGTGAAAATCTTGTAAGAGGTTAAGATGGACAGGTTCAGGATGAAGCTACAAAAGTTGACAGTGTGAACTAGAGACTATGCATGGTGCCAACAACCCAATGTTAATAGAGGTAGAAAAGAGTACATTGGGTGAAGGGGACTTTAGTGGCGCCACCTATCACAATCTATTACTTAAAATAAACACAGCTTTATTATTGTCAAATTAAAAGCATAGAATAAAAAAAGGAAAGGATAAAAGGAAAAACTAAATGAAATGGCAACCCTCTAAAATGGGGAATAGGGTACCATTTAGAGTTTACCCCTATGTTCCCCTTTCTCCCTCTTTGTTTTGTTTTTTTGTGTTAATTCATTCTTTTGTTTTATTACAGTGTCTCGAGGATCTGTGCACAGGCCCTTTCCCCTCTCCCTCTGTCCATCACAGGAACACACGGGATGGTGTGTGTTTATTTACGTTATGAGGGCTGTGTATTACAAAATAAAATAAAAATCTGTAAGTGTTGTGGGCTGCCCTACATACAGTACATACCAATTTATTGGGGGCTGTGACGGTACTACATGAATAAAAAATAATCTAAAATGTATTGTATAAAGTTTAAAAACATAGGGACATATATTCAAGACAAGACCTGACACTTAATTCCATATATAAATTGTATTTCTGTAAGAATCAGGTGATACTAATCTTCACCTGCTTCTTATAGGGTTGATAGTATGGAATTATATGCAATTACTGTATGTGTTATGTCTTGTCTTGAATATATGTTCCTATGTTTTTAAACTTTATACAATACATTTTTGAGATTTTTTTTATTCATCTGGTACTGCCAAAGTCCTTAAATGATAAGATTTGGTACTGGCCAGTCTTGTCCAAACATTAGAGGGTCCTCCCTGGTGGTCCCTCCTCCAACTTGTTTTTCCTATACCAATTTTTTGGCATAGGAAATAAACATAGGGCGCCCCGGCCTAATGCATTATCCTCAAGAAATTGCTTTATTAAAAAAATGAAGAATTATACTAACAAGCAGCATATGCTTGAAAAAAACATTTCAAATGCTGAACAGCTTAACATCCATGGTATCACATTACAAATAAAGTCCCACAAGTAGACTGGGTGACGCGTTTCAAGTTATCACCTTTTCTTCAAAGTCCCTTCTTCAGAGGCTCTAAAGAAGTGGTGATACCTCGAAACGTATTAGCCAGTCTACTTGTGGAAGGTTTATCTGTAATGTGATACCATGGACGTTAAGCTGTTTTTAATTTGAAATGCTGTTTTTAAGCGTATACTTGTGAGTATTATTCTTCCTTTTTATTAAAGCAATTTATTGAGGATAATGCACTTTCTGTATCTAGAGCTAGGTATAAAAGTGACATGTAACAGGCATCTCATTGAATTGTCACAGAGATTTATAGCTGCAAATCATTCAAGTAACCTATGAGCAAAAGTGAGTCAGTTTGGGAAATCTAAAATGTATGCAGCAGCGTACCGTTTCCGCTCCAACTTCTCCAGCAAAAAATAGAGCAGTTTGCAAATGCGTGCGGACTGAACCCCTGTTTTTAACGCATACTGTAGACAGGTTAATTGGTTCTCTGCAAGCTGGTCGGTAAGTAGGCTTGGTTTTTCCCTGGGCATTCCCCAGGTTTTTGTTGTTATCAAAAAATAGAGGAGCCTGCGAATAGGTGGGAGAGCTTCTCTGGAGTTCTATACCATCTGTGGATGAGCTTATATTATTATTTCAAGGTACAGTATATATTTCTAAAAGCAGTGTAACCTACTTGGTGGTGGAGCCATGATGAAGGAGCTGCACATGCTCTGAAATGAGTTACAACACACCACCCTCCACTGATGCCATCGGCCTTGTGCGTTCCAGCGTTAATCCGGAACCCGGGCCTCCTCACTGTCTCCTTGCTCCTGAATGCCATTGGAGAAAATCCGACAGCTGCTGGATGGCTTTCCCCACTCTCCACAGAGGAAGGACAAGGAACTTGTATTAGGACTTGACACTACATGCCTGATTATGCCTGATTATACCTACACTCCTGTAAGTGTTTTAAACCCCTTGTTTGTCACATATATCTGTTAATACTGCATTTAGAGGCACCTTTTCTTCCTTCCCAATCTTCCAAATTACTTCTCTTCCACTAAGAGGAAGAACAGGAAACATCCATTAGGAATCCACATTACATGCCTGATTGTTTCCACGCTCTTGTAAGTGTTTTTAACGACCTTGTGTGCTAAATTAAATCTGTTAATACTGCACCTAGAATCAAATCTTCCTGACATGCAGAGGTAGGCTTCTCTTACACCTCTGGCTCAGGAGCCCTGGTAAGGTAACAGGTAGCTCCAGAGCATAGAGTGGGCATGAGAGCCTGACTGGTCTTCCATTGACAGATGCTGATGAGTAGACTGTGCATCCAGGAATAGGAGGGAAGACAAGAAAGACAGATGCCCACTGGCAGAAGAACTGTCACAGGAGACTGGCTCAGTTCCTTATAGTTCTGAGACTGTGCACAGGAATATATCTTCCCTGATAAGCAGCACGGTGAATTAATTAGATGATATGAGTTTTTTAACTCTATGAAAAGGAGGTTAAGATCTCTATCAGATTTTTGTAGATAGGACAGGTTGCAATCTGATAGGATCAAATGCCTTAAATCGGTGCTAAGGATGAAGAGAATTTTTCAAAGGGAGTTGAATTTTGGGTGAGTTCTTGGGATTTTGGAAGAGAGAGTAGAAAATTAATGTGTTGGTTTTTCCTCCAGAAGCCAAGGGCAATAGTATCAAAGTATATTTGTAATTGATCAGGTATGTGCCTGTCCACGTGGGTTATGAAGTGGGGGGGGGGATATATTAATGGGATCTTGGGATATATTTTATCTAAGAATGGCTAGATAGAAAACATAGATGCTCAAGGACAGATGACAGCAGTGAAGATCAGTGATTTAGATGTGTGGATTTGGAAAATAAAAAAATGTTGTTGGTGTCTTTTCAAGCTGGCATATGTTGAGTAACCTGCTGCAGCAAGGAAAAATAGAGAACCAAATAAACAAGTAAATAAAACTATTTTGTTTACCATTCTGATTGAGCAATTCAAGGCAGCCACAAGCCCAAATTCAAATCAAGTCATAAAAGAAAATCACTGCACTTCAGACCACAGTATTTTGTAGAAATGCATTAAGCCTTACTAGCACCCCAAGGATTTTGCAGAGGAACCTGAAGTGAGCTACACCCCTTGACCAGTATGCATACCTCCTTATGCAACCCTAGTTTTGATTAGGTTGTTCCCACCTCTACTGACAGTTTCACTAAAATAAAGTTTTATAAGATTTTATTTTCCTTTTCTGTTCTAGTCATTGTGACTCGAAAGAAGTAATGTTACACAGAATACCAGCAGTTTTTCTTTCTGTAAAATAAATGTAAATAGTCAGCCTGTCAGTTTCCTTTGTTAGCAATTTGGCAAATGAATGAGTATTGTGGTGGTAATTGTGTGTTTCAGATAATATGACCCAATAACACATTTTTCTTTTTTTCTGATAAGTGACAGCGGTTTGAAAAGTGTCTGCTTTGCGCTGCCAATTTTGTAAAAAGGTGGCTTCTCTCTTATGTTAGAAATCTGGCAAAATCCCTGGCACTATGGTAAAGAGGCATTCCAACCGTGTGTATGCCCCATCGGGAAAATTCCATTGGAAATTCAGATGAATTCCATCGGAGTTTACATAGAGAACATGTTTTCCTCCGATGGAATTCCATCGGAATTCCGATGTGAATTTGGTCGGACAAAGGTCCGATCGTGTGTACAAGGCATGAGGCCGCGTACACACGGTCGTTCCAAACCGATGAGAATGGTCCGACGGGCCATTTCCATCGGTTCACCGCTGAAGTGGCCTGATGGTCTGATGTGCGTACACACCATCGTTCCAAAAACCGATCGGGTCAGAACGCGGTGACGTCAAACACACGACGTGCTGAATAAAACGAAGTTCAATGCTTCCAAGCATGCGTCGACTTGATTCTGAGCATGCGCAGGTTTTGAACCGATGCTTTCTGTACTAACCATCGGTTTGGAGCGATCGGGCAGCGGGCCATCGGTTCGATTTTAAAGCATGTTTTAAAATTTTGGACCGAAGGACAAAAGACCGATGGGCTATACACACGGTCGGTTTGGACCGATGAAACTGAACCTCGGTCCATTCTCATCGGTTTTGTCTGACCGTGTGTATGCGGCCTGAGTGATGCAAAATGGTACTTGCATTTTTGTCTGCAGCTGTTAAGAAATGCAGCATATCAGAAGTTTCATTTCACAACACCTAAAAAAGCAGCCTTCTCCTAAATACTGGATACATTTCACATAAGCAGAAACGTTTACAATACCCTTCTTTATAGACGGTTACATATGAGAAAAACCTCATTTTGGGTTAGAGAGAATCCTAGGGAAGATGGGGCAGCCCAGCAAAGTCACAGCAAATGGTTTTAGTACAAACAAAATGAGTTTTAGTAAAAAATAAAAAATAAAAATTGGTAAGCTAATACACCCCTCCAATGCACATTTGCAATGTACCAAATTTGATCAAGTCAAGTTGGACTGACGTGAAAGAGACTTTTAGAAATTCCTAGCGGCACCGATTGTATCTATTGGATTCATGCTTTGAAATTTTACAATTTTATAAACTTTTTTGTAAGATAAATTCCTGCTGGATTGTATGTTTAACTGTCTGCACCTCATTCACTGTTCTTGTGGGTTCTGCAATATCGATTGCTACCTTGGTTCCTGTCTTAACCTTTTTCCTGCTACTCATTACTTAATTTAATTTAAAATTTACAAATATTTGTTATGTATGAACTCCATGGAGGTTAATCTTTTATATTTATTTTGAATTTAGCAGGAATTTTGTAAAATTAGCTGTGTTTTTATATGCTAATAATGGTTTTAGTGTATTTTTTGTAAAAATATTGTTTTGATAAACATTTGCGCAAATACTGCAAAAATCAGTAATGCCTTATTTTTATTCTAGAGGTAATTATGCTTTCAGATAATATATGGTTTTGGGGGTCTTTCACAAATTCTGAAAGCTGTAAGGGTAAAAATGAAAACCTTTAGATTTTCGAAAAATTTGGATATTTACACTTTTGCGTCTGTTCAATATTCACCATTTTGCAAAAAGGCGCAATTTAAAAAGTTACAAATATTTTTTGTAATAGTTATTAATATATCCAATACAGGTTAAGCTTTTATATTTAGTAGGAATGTTGTAAAATTTGCTGTGTATTTATCTGCTAATCATGATTTCAGTGGATCGTTTTGATATTGTTTTGATAAACATTTGCGCAAATATCATGTAACCTTAGAAATCAGTATTATTCTACTGATCATGTTCTTTCAGAAAATATATGGTTTGGGGGGGCCTTTTACAAACTTTGAAAGCTATAAGTGAAAAATAAAAAAGCAATGGAAAAAATTCCAAAAATGGTCTGGCCACCTGAATGTACAAAATGGAGCACAGTAGCATAATGTTTGGCCATTTTGTAGGTGAACAGGTTTTGAGACTTATATTTGGTATCTACTTGACAAAAAAAAAAGGGAATTCAATTGCTTTAATGTGCAATGAAATTGATTTGAGTTTTTTTCCTTAAAATATAGATCTGTTATATAAAATTTATTTTAGTTTTTTTTACTGAAAGTATAGATTTGTTAAACACTTACACAAATATTGTGAAATAGAAAAAAAACTGCAATTTCCCTCTTTTTATTCTACAAGACCTCTGTATTCAGAAAATTTGGTGCAAAACAAATATTATGGTGGTTTTAAGTACTTTTAGAGCCATAAATGCAGATTAAAACACTTGTGCCAAATACTGTAGCTTCATCGATTGATAACATGCTATGAGGAAGGCTTAGGCTGAAACACGTTAGCATTTCAAAGATGTTGTAACTGCTTCAGTGCAAAAAAAATTCAAAGAAGGAGAGATCGTGTGTCGGCTTTTGATTTCTATGAATTCATATTGAACGGGATAGCCTAGAAACCCGGCACACAGCCCATCATCTTTTTTTTGCAGTAGAGCTTGGATGAGTTCTTACACTTGATAACATTTGTCTAATAACTCTTTCAGAATCATACATTTTGCTCATTCTGCTAACTGTATGGAAGTGAGCATGTGATCTGTCTGTATGTTATATTTAAAACGGTTTAAAAACAAAAACAAAGCACTAAAACCTTTTACATTATATATTTCTAACCATCCCAGTCATAGTAATATGAAAAGTAATTTTTAGAAAAAAAAATCTAGCAAGGCTAAAGGGTAAATTGAAAAGTTTTTGGCCAAGCAGT
Source organism: Rana temporaria (assembly GCF_905171775.1). Classification (NCBI taxonomy): domain Eukaryota; kingdom Metazoa; phylum Chordata; class Amphibia; order Anura; family Ranidae; genus Rana; species Rana temporaria. Next base: position 88,929,801 of record NC_053497.1, on the reverse strand, counting down.
GTGGTCATGGTGGTAGGGGACTTTGTTATTCACGTTAATGTCAGATTGTCCTACGATAAAAAACCTGTACAAAGCACGCTCAGTCAAAAATGGAAACCTTTATGCAACTTAAGGTTGTATAATAAGCAAACAATTTCACATTAAATGGCAAAATCATGCAGAGCTGTGTCTATACCAATACAATGTATCACTCTTAATAAATGACACTTGGCCAATAAGAAAACTGTTCACCCAGGTATATTTAGACAGACACAGACATATATCGAGCAGTTCAGTATTTTCTACATAACAGCCCTCCATCCTTCTATCAAGTTATGCGTATTCCATTAATTTTCACTTTCCGAATAAACATTTTTTGCTCATAAAGAAGAAACCTGTGTGTTTTTTCATAGTTGTGCCAACCCTCTAAGGCATAAGAGGAAGAATTTAACTGCTCACAGACTCCTACACACTTGGATCTGCCAGTTACTTTTCTGCAACACGCCATGCTTAATAGTCCCTGCATTCTGGGTTTGGCGACGATGTTGACTTAAGCAGAATCAGCCTGCAGTCCAGCTACAAATCCAATGTCTTTAGGCTGCTTTTGATTTTCTTTTCCCCTTCAGTGTTTTTGCTTTCAACAATGACCCTTTTCAGTCTTGTCCAGGTACAGAACCTTTACCAAATCTTCCAGCTCTGTCCGGCAAATTCGAGTTTCACACATGTGACTGATCTGTACTTCTCCCTCACTGAAGATTTTCCACTGGCCTAGAAAAATATAAAATCCTATTATGGAACAAGTATAGGAGTTTCTCCTATGTTGCTGTCACTTTCCTGTATTTTAGCATAATGTGGGGTGCAGGAGACAGTCTAAATTATTTTATTTGTGATCTGCTTCTGCACTGCATAGTAACTAGGTCTCAACTGATATATTTAAAGTTTTTGTGCACTAATATGGCTACAATCACTTCATGCAATGTGAAAAATAATATGTTTGTAAGGGGAAAGACAAAAGGTTCTGTAACAGCTAATAATAGTAATATGTACTGGATTTAGTACCTAATATAGAGCACAAATATAGAACAGAACATAGAGCAAATATTGTGCATTTTTAGTCTCTGAAATACCAACATTCTTATAAACAGTATAAATATAAATAAATCAATATATATATATATATATATATATATATATATATATATATATATATATATATATATATATATATATATATATATATATTATCTTTCTTTTGTTTTTTCTTTTTCAAAATGTCAGTTTGCATTATTTTGCCATACCAATTCACTCTAAAAACACTGGAAAAAAACAACAAAAATCAAAATGCAGAAGGCTGTTTTTGGATTACTGCCGTTTTGATCAGTAAAAGGTGATTTCTGATATTTGTTACTCACTTTGCACGTTGCTCTTTGCTTATGTAATAAACTGGGCACAGTCAAATACACTAGCTCTTTATAGTTTTATGCTAAGAGAAGTGAGAACTCACTTGCTGTTGTCCTTGTTATCTGTTTGAATTCCTGCTGTTCTTCAAATTCTTCCTTGGACATTTTTTCAGTGTAAAACTGGCGCAGGACACCTGAAGAACAAAAGATTCATTGTCTATACAGATGTAAAAGGACATTTGTGTCTCATCATGTCTGGCATAAGTAAATGCCATAGCCAAAAAGCAGCGTTTGCAAACCTCATATTGTCCGATTACCTTTCTGGATTATCCACATATGAATTTCCGCCAATGATGGATCTTCTGTCACCACTGCTATTTTCCTGACTGTTTCTCCTTCCTCTAATAACACAGACTCAAACACTGGAATGGTCTCTTCACATAAGTAGTCTTTGTCACCTGAATGTGGATCTGGGATTTCCTCTGTAACAGAACACAGACAAAAAGGCAATACATTCTGGAAATAAAAAATAAGTAGAAAAACATTTTTTTTTTTTCAGATTTCTGGTTATTCGTTGTATGATACAGAGTCATAGAATAAAATAAAACACTGTGTATATAGAAAAAAATTACCGCACAGGTGATAAAAGTTGATATGCAAAAAATAAATAAAAATTAAATGAAAAAAAGCTGCTAGCAATAACACAACAGAACAAATTGTGTAACAACATATAAAACCTGAATTGCCATGCTATGTCAGCAAAAAGTAGTGAAAACAAATAAAATGTCAAACAACAGTCCATGACATGTTTCCATGTGAGGATAAACAGTAAATGCAATATATAAATATAAAAGTCTTTAAGGATGTGTCCAGAAGGACATGGGGATGAAGTCACACCTGACAAAACATGTAGGGCGTGACCCGGAGCACTTGGCCCATGGCTATGTAAGATGCTACACAGTGGGGGACAGGAAAGAATACATCAGCATGAGAAGATGGCAGTGACAGGAGAGATGGTGGCATGAGAGATGGCTCTGGGAGGATGGAGAAGACAGCAGTAGGAGAAGATGGTGGTGGGAGAGAGAGCGTCAGGAGCAGATGGAGGCAGGAGAAGACAGCTCGAGAAAGATTTAAATGACATTTTCCTTTGGAAATTTTATTTTGTTGCAGCACAATTATACACATTGGCCAGGTGCACCACTTTAAAGGCAGACTAAGCCAACCCCCCCCCCCCCACCCCGGCACATTATTTAAAGGAATATTTCATTTTTATTGTTTCACTTTAGGCATTAATAAAATCACTGCTCCTGAAAAAAAAATTCAATTGATACATGTCCCCTGGGGCAGTACCCAGTCCCCAAACAGTTTTTATGGCAAATAACTTGCATATAAGACTTTAGGGAGGACTTTGGATTTTACAGGTTTGAGCCCCATTGACGTCAACTATTCCCCCCATATGCGATCTGACAGGCATGTTCGCCAGCAATAGCACGCTTTCCATTTGCATGTCCGCCCAGTTTCGGAGAGTTGAAGTCCTAATTGGCTTTAATTGGGAACTGTTTTCATGGACTGCCGGATTGCATATTGGCGCTATAGTAAAAGACCCCCTGTGTGTGCTCTTAAAAGAATTACAGTACTACACAACAAAAAGAAAGTTAATACTAATATATTATCCAAGTTTATATCTAGATAATGTTCTCCATAAATCTTGGACCATTTGTGTGATACACCGGTCTTTAAAAAAAAAAAAATTGTATAGGTCTTCAGGGATAACTAAGAGATATTAATCATAATGTAGTAATTAGTTGTATAGAGACTGTAAATATGAAAATAAACTGATTATATGTTGTCCAATAGGCTAATCTTAGCTATTGTTAATTTTCATTTTATGTATGTATTAATTGTATAGAAAATGGTGGAGTATGTAAAATAATATGAAAGTAACGATTCTCGGCTTTTCTGGGCCTATGTAGATATTCTGTAATGTGTATGTTCATATAAGAAGAGATGTCTGGAAGCCATTAATGATGGAGGATTTGTAAAGAACAGGTCGTCAAGCCATTTTCCTTGACCTCTGATGTTTTGGGCCCAAATGAAGGGTGGATGTCTTGCCAGTAATTATAAACTGAACATAGATGGCTGCTTTGCTATCTTAGCAATGAATCTAAGCAATAGACTATCCTCAGCTGACCTGTGGGAAAGTCATCAAGAATTTAATATTCTCACCAGCCAAGTAAAGCTGTTATTTATCCAAAATATTGAGGTAGAATGTACAGGAATATAATACATAAGCTTCTGTCTGCCAGACAGGTCTTCAGCATTTAGTCATCTTGCAATCCACTACTTAAAGAGGACCTGTACATTGTGTTCTGAGATAGCCTGACTTTGTTTCTGTCATCAGGGAGAACAACATAGCAATAAAGAGAACAGTTTGGGCCAGATCCACGAAGCGTGGCGATTCTTTCCATCCGGCGTAGCGTATCTCCGGTAACTTACAGTGTATTTTCTGTATCCTGAAAGAATTTGCGCCGTAAGTTACGGCGGCGTAGTGTAACTTTGGCAGTGTAAGGGCGCGCAATTCAAATGTATGAGATGGGGGCGTGTTTTATGTTAATAAGTCTTGACCTGACGTAAATGACATTTTTTTTAACGGCGCATGCGCCGTCCGTGGGGCTATCCCAGTGCGCAACAAGCCAATGCTTACGACGTGAACGTCATTCTACGCAAGGCCCTATTCGCGAATGACTTACGCAAACAACGTACAATTTTCAAATATCTCATGATCCTGCCAGTTCAAACTGACCATGCTAGGTATAAGAGCACATACATCCCAGCTAGGTCAGTTTTCTGGCTGTGCTGGGAGCACAGCCTGCCTGTCCTCCAATTGGGCAGACTTTTACTGACATTCCTTTGCACAGCCATTAATTGGGAATACCTGTGTACTGCTTTTTCTCCACCCCCACCCTTCTGAACACCTTATACAGCCGAGAACAGAGATTATGTGATTACTTATTAAAAAAAGAAAACATATGGGTATTATAATGTTTTTATACATATACACAAATGTTTTTCCTTTTGTTTCTATTTTAAACTGAATGGGTTGTTTTACAAGGTAAGGGTTCACATATTTGTTAAGTAACATTCATTACTTACATTTATAAAAAAAAATTGTTTTGGTTGGGATAGAATGGGGGCACAAAAAAAAATATTGCCGCTGCTAAGGAGTGGAGGGCTAAGGGGCTGGAAATAATGGGGCAGAAACAAAAACATTTTTGTAGTCGAGTAAGGAAAAGTTGATTTTTAAAGTCTTTGACTTCTAGTCCCTTGTGACTCCATTCCCTTTAGTTCCTGACCTGTTGTCACAGGGATGAAAAATGATAGGGAATCTACCCAACTGGGTCACACACAGAAATAAAACCTGACAACAGTTCTATGCCACTCTAAATGTGTGAAATTGGGCTTGAAAAGCATTTTAAATACAAATTGAGCAATTGTCTAAATATGTCTTTATATGAGTCTACCATAATTATCTATTATTATTATTATTATTATTATTATTATTAATAATAATAATAATAATAATAATAATAATAATAATAAACAGGATTTATATAGCGCCAACAGTTTGCGCAGCGCTTAACAAAATGAAGGCAGACAGTACAGTTACATTACAATTTGGTACAAGAGGAATCAGAGGGCCCTGCTCAAACTTACAATCTAGGAGGGAGGGTCAGTTAATACAAAAGGTAATAGCTGTGGGGGATGAGCTGATGGAGAAAGTAAAAGAAAGTAAAACACTGTATTAGTTAGAAGCAGCATAAGCTTCTTTAACAGCACTTACACTGGCATAGATGCTATCGGTGTGCTAGGTCAATTAAAGGTTTAAATTTGCACAGTGCATTTAATCTAACACTATGATTTTGTTACCTATCTGATGTTCATCTGTTATGATTTGCACAAGTTTTAGGATTAAAGCTTTCTACGATCTGCAAGATGTCATTTGGATGGAGTCACTGTCACTCTAGCTACTGAGGCTCTAAGCTAAGATATCTCACCACAACTGGATCAGTTAAAGAGCTCACAATTTCAGTGCTTAGATTGGGTAAGTCGAGCATAGCCTGTATTGGATAACTACAGCAGAGGTTACTGAGCTGGCTGTGGTGTCTAGAAAGGGCACCTAGATCACAGGATTGGCTAAAAAGAATTACAAATCCTTGGCAGGTAAAACAATTCTCATGTATTTAGACTGTATATTTATATTATATATTACGTATGTATTTAGGCTATATATATATATTATGGCCCGGATTCACATACATCGGCGCATATTAATGCCGCCGTAGCGTATCTCATATACGCTACGCCGACGTAGCGCAGAGAGGCAAGCACTGGATTCACAAAGCCAGTGCTGCCAAATCTGCGCTGGGTTTCCTAGGCGTAAGTCGTCGTAAGTGGAAGTGGGCGTGAGCCATGCAAATGAGGCGTGACCCCATGCAAATGATGGGCCGAGCGCCATAAAGATACGAATAACGAACGGCGCATGTGCCGTCCCGTGGACGCATCCCGCTTTGCATGCTCAGATTCACGTCGGAACTACTCCCTAAAATACGACGGATCACTGCCTATGACGTGAATGTAACCTACGCCTAGTCATATTCACGTACAACGTAAACGACATAAGATACAACGGCTTGTGTTCCCTGGTCCATACCTTTGCATGGGTTGCGCCTCCTATATGGGGAATAACTTTACACCGGACGTACGACTTACGCAAACCGCGTATATTATGCGGCAGGCGCAAGTACGTTCGTGAATCGACGTATCTCCCTCATTTCCATATTTGAATAGGAAATCAATGGGAGCGCCACTTACGTCCAGTGTAAATATGCGCCCACGAAACGCCGGCGTAGGCAAGTTACGTCGGTCGGATGAAGCCTATTTTTAGGCGTATCTCGGTTTGTGGACACGGCGCATAGATACGACGGTGCATATTTGCAATTACATGGCGTATCTCGAGATACATCGGCGTAAGTGCTTTGTGAATCCGGGCCTATATATATATGTGTTTAGTCATATTTGTGTACTGTATGTATATGTGATTATATGTATACGTATATAGATTAGATATTCATACTATATATTTACTGTATATCCACTGGAACTTTTTGCTCACGTAACAATCATTTTTTTTTGCTTTTTTAAAACAGAGGCTCTAAAGAATAAATTGGAGGGTTTTGCAATTTTTTATGCCACACAGTATTTGCACATCATTTTTTCAAACACAATTTAAAAATTATGCGCAAACCAATCGATAAACGCTTATTGTGATTTTTTTACCAAAAGTAGGTAGAAGAGCCACGTCGCATGGCCGCGCAATTGTCAGTTAAAGCGACGCAGTACCGAATTGCAAAAACTGTCCGGGTCCTTTACTTGCATTTTGGTCCGGGTCTTAAGTGGTTAAGAAGTCAGTTCTCTGTAATGGATCCAAGGTTTGTACCAAACAACATGTTCTGTCTAAGGCTAAGTACTTATTTTGATGGGCATTCCTTTTCCTGTGTCTGATATGCATGTGGCATGAGCGCCAAAGGCAGGTTAGCAAAATATGATTGCCTTTAATTAAGCGGTACACATGGCATTTCAGAAGTAGCATTTGGCATGCTTTGTGTTGCCCTGCATTTCTGTAGATACAGCACGTTCTGCACCTTTAAACTGCAAACTGAAAGCGGGTCAAATGCAGCCTTTTTATGTCAAAGGCTGCATGTCCCATTTAAATGCAGTTGCACATGTCTCGATTGGAAAACACTGCTTTTGACTAGGACACCTGTTGACATGAACCCTAACAGAAAATCTGTTTGGCAGGACAATTATATTTAAACATTTAAAAACCCTGACAGTTTTTGATGAACTTACCTGGACATACCTTACAGCATTTGCCATCTATTTTCTGAGGATATTTACATGTGTAATGCTCTGGGCAGCTAATTTTCTTGCACTCCTGCTTGGTGAAGTTACACGTGCACAGCACACATTCCACTACTCCGAAGGCTCGCAAGGTGGGGTGCCAAGATTCTCCATGGGAATATGTTTTCCCATTCGAGACACATACTGCAGGGAACATGGCAAATACAAGCGGGGTGTTGAGTACTAACAATATTCAGGTAAAGGGTCAAAGGATACAAAGAAAAGCAAGTATTCATAATTTAAAGGGACAGAAATGTGAAAGAAGGCACCAAAAACTGTATATCATCAATGATCTAGTAATGCTTTCTCTACAAGATTTGTTTTATCCTATTAAGGACAACAACAAAAAAAAACAGGTTGTTAATGATCTTGCATCTTTTTTTTTTCAGGGTTACTGGGAATTCCTTATTTGGTGTAAACATTTTTATGAAATGTGTGGTGTTGCCAGACACCTTGACTTATATTGAAAAGTTGATCATAAACACAAAGCATTGATGACAGCACAGAGCCAAGTATTTAGCAATCATGAAACCAAGAGTTATATGACCTTGCACAGATAATTGGCAAATAAATAGATTATATTAAGAATGCTAGAATTCTCCAGATGTGGCCCAATTTACTCCCTCACTCTCTAAATATTATATCTTCATCTTTCTTTGACTTCAGCTTTAATATATGGTAAATGTTTCTGAAAAGAAAAATTAGGCTGCCATTTTTAAATATCCCTGTCTACATGTCCATGTGCTGCCATTCCAAAGTTATATTGTGTGCATATATGTCTTTTTTTTATAAAGGTCTAACTTTTAGGGCAGGCAAGATGTAAAACTACAGGACCGAAGGGTTCATACTGCAGGAATTTAAAAACAAGAGTTAGTAGAATAGGGGATGTAAATGAAGGATATTTACTCACCGTAAGCCGCCATCAAAATGATCACCATAACAGTTTTTTCCATTATGTTTGTGAGCCACAATTTCTCAGGTCTATACCATGTTCCAGTGGACCTGAAAACTGGAGCTTTGTGGGAATTTCTGGGTTGTGTTTACTCATGTAGGGGGAAGGGTATTTTCAGGATTTGAACAGTTTAATGTTGTAAATTATTCTTGATGCCCACTGTTCTGTACATGAGTCTACATGTATACCAAGCCCACGTTAAGCATCCCTGATGATATATTAAATCAAGCTATATATGTTAAAGATGAGAGTAAATATTTACCTCCCCATGCAGCTAACACAGCTATGATCCTCAAAAATGATTCCCAGAACTCCCTCTCACTGGTTCTTCTTTCAGACCTCCACATTACTACTGTATCCTGTAATGAAAGACAGTCCTCAGGATGAAATATTGAGACTTGTGGGAAACCACGGAGATCCATACTCCTCAAAGGGTCCGTTTCCAGGTAGGCCTTGGGGGTGCCAGTTCTCAGGATTGGAGTAGCGTTCAATTGCACAGGTAGAATGAGGTAGAATGAGAAGTAAGTATTACTCCCCTCTTTAACAGGTATAGCTTGATTTTGCTTTAAAATGATACCCAACATCTTAAAAAGATTGTAGTGAATCAGAAACATTGTCAGTTAAAACAGTAAGGCCCATGTGTTCTGCTAAGGCACTGCTATTCATGGCAGACATTCATCTTCAGGATATAACGGTGATTGTGTATATAATAAAATTATGAATTAACCCTGCTCTAATTGCATGTAAAGGCCTACTTATAAATCCCAGAATTATATATTCTGCATGCAGGAATGTATTACTGTTGTTATTGCAAAGTTTATTTTATTTGGAGAGACTGTCCAGTTACTGGTTACAGTAATGATTATGAACTTGGTAAAAGCCTTTTTTATTACTGTGCGAAAGCACAAACATGCTCTTGCCCAAGATGAATTATTAGATACTTAGGGGCCAGATTTACTGAAGTGAGGTGAAGTAAAGCTGTAATTCATTTTAAACATCCAATCATGGGCAAGAGAAGCTATATTTTTAAAATTCTCCTGCACATAACTGAATGTTTGTGTTTATTTCAATTAAAGCCCAACTCCAGATGAAAAAAATATATAAAATAAAAATAAAATAATGAATGGCCTAAACCTAGCTCAAATAAAAAGGTAGGTTTCTAAATTCCATTTTGTGAAGACCAGAACCTGTTTCTACACAACATTTATATAGACCCTCATTTATTAAAGTGTGAAGTTTGGTGAAGATAAGTAGGCCATTCATTTAAGAGTAAAATGGAACAAAATAGCTATAATACATTTGAAAATATTTTTCCAGATATGTACTGTAATTAGTACAATCTCAGATATTTATCTCAAATTAAAACTGGCAAAAAACTCTGAATACAACAATAAATGTATAAAAAAATGTTTATGTAATGTCGTGGAACCTCTTCTGCTCTGTACCCATGATCAGAATTTCCGATGGGATAAAATCCGACGGAATTTTCCATCGGAATTCCATTCAAGCTGTCTTGCGTACACACTGTCAGACCAAATTTCGACCGCCCAAAACGCGGTGACGTAAAACACTACGACGCGCTGAGAAAAATGAAGTTTAATGCTTCCGAGCATGCATCGACTTGATTCTGAGCATGCGTGTTTTTTTCTCCGCCTGAGTTTTCCTTCTATTTCTAAATTCATAAGGGGCCCACACAGGGTCGTAATATCCGATGAAAAAATTCAGTCTGATTTTTTTCATCGGAAATTCTGATCATGTGTACAAGGCATTAAGCTTATTTTGTAGAGCTGTTATCACTAAGTTTTACATATTCTGAATTGGGACTTCCAGCGACCCAGAATAAATCAATATGTTTGTAATACATATGTTTTTAAACATTCTGTTTGTCATGTATATTTCATGATATTTTAATAAATATATAAAAAATATTGATATGTTGATATGATTTAGCACCGCTATAATCCCACCAAATTCTCTTCTTATATATTATCTTATTGGGATGAGGTGCGTTTTCTACATTTGTTTTTTAAACCATTGGGATCCACTCTATCTTTTGAAATCTATCTATCTATCTATCTATCTATCTATCTATCTATCTATCTATCTATCTATCTATCTACCTCTCCCACCCAATGTCTGTCTGTCTATCTCTCATCCCCCCTCCCACCGAATGTCTATCTATCTATCTATCTATCTATCTATCTATCTATCTATCTATCTATCTATCTATCTATCTATCTATCTATCTATCTATCTATCTATCTATCTATCTCTCATTCTCCCCCTCTCACCCAATGTCTGTCTATTCGTCTATTTATCTGTCTGTATATCTATCTGTAGGCCCTATTAGAGGCAAGTGACAGGGGGGTGGGGGGTGGAGTATGGGGTTGGTTGGGGCTTTGTTTGCGCCCCCCCAGAAAATGGAGCGCAATCCCCACTGCAATAATGTCACCTATTGCCAGAAGAAAAAAAAGTAGTGAGGTAAGCTCTGGACTCTAAGAAGCTTATTTCTGATTTGCTATCCTGGAACAATAACTAGGAACAGACATAGTCAGGCTAAATGTAAACACTACCGTTTTTAAAATTGTCTCATCTTGTGATGGCAGCTTTTTAAGCCAAACAGTAATGACAAAACAATAGAACATTAGGAAAGCATAACCAAGAAAAAGTATGTAAATGAATACAAATCTTAATTGTACTACATCATTTAAATTACTTTACACAGAAAAAATAAATATCCTATTCTTATGAACATCTGCATTATCAGTGTTTACCTCTTCCATGCCTGTGGCTGTTATTAATAACTATCTGCACTATAGTTCCCGAGGCTTGCTGAGGGTCAGCAACGACTCCACGGTTAGTTCTTGAGTTGGAATATTTTGGCAAGCTTCCAGCCTGTCTCACTGAACCAAAACCTGAAGAATGGTCATAAGAGCGCTGATAGGAATGTCTCTGTAAAAATAAATAAAGGAAAACATTTTAGCCAGATTTTTTTGTTTAGAAAAATCACCTTGTATATTAACCAGCATTTAAAGTTATTTCTCTGATTAAAGCTGAACCCCAGCCTTCCCTTCAGTCTTGTTCAGTTGTGCAGGCTCTTCTCTTGTACAAAGTTGTTTACTCTGATTTCACTACACACTCTCAGCTTCTTACAGTGTGAAGTTGCAGCAAATCAGACAGACTGGATTTCCTGGGTGGAGGACACCAACTATAATATAGTGCTTTTCTCCCTAGCCTTACTTTTCCTGGCCCATCCCTTTCAACCATTGCATTTCAGTTGTTTCAATTGACAATCACATCCACCCATCAAGGCGCTTTGACATTTGCATAACTCCCCCATCTTTCGGTTTGTCATCAAAGCGATGAGCCAACAGAAATGTGAGAAAGGAGAGGGTCAAGCCTTCAATACTAACAGGAAGTTAAAACATGCTGATTGGACAGTCTTGTGATTGTTGGGGGGGGGGGGGACATTACCCTTAGGTGCAAATTGTTTGTTCTGCACTTTTTTTTCTATATAGATTAAACTTCTAAACTATTTTGAAGTATGAGCAAAACACAACAATTATAGGCATGTCCACAATTCACTACAGTTTATGTAACACCACTTTTTTCACCATTGTTATTACCCAGCGCCCAGATTTCGAGAGTCTTTATATACCTGCATCCAATTCACCTCACCATGTTAAATAGCCTAATTTAAAGTCCCAATCTTCCCGCCTTATTTTTTGAACCAGGGATGGAGGCACACTACATGTGCCTCATTCAAAGTCCCAAAATCCCCCCTCTTTTCTCCCCCCTGAAAGGTGCCAAATGTAAAACCGGAGGAGGAAAGGAACCGGATCAGCGGAAGTTCTATTTCTGGGTGGAACTCTGCTTTAACTTCATCATGCTGTTTACTTTTTTTCCCTTCTTTACAGCTTTATTGAAAAAGGCACAAAGTGACATTTCATTAATTTTTATTCACAACAGCAGGTTACAAGACACACTGGGCTAGATTCACATAGATTAGCGGACCTTTAGATCCGTGTAATCTGCGTGATTTACGATCCGCCGGTGCAATTTATCGAGGCCAGTGCAGTATTCACAAAGCACTTACCTCGAAAATTGCACCGTCGGATCGTAACTCCCACAGGCGGAATTCAAATTCCATGGCTAGGGGGAGTGTACAATTTAAATCAGGCGCGTTCCCGCGCCGATTTAACTGCGCATGCGCCGCCGGCGAAATTTCCCAGTGCGCATGCTCCAAATGACGTCGCTAGGACGTCATTGTTTTCGGCGGCAACGTAAATTCCGGCCATCCGTATTCCCGATCGACTTACGCAAACGACGTAAAAATTTGAATCTCGGCGCGGGAACGACGGCCATACTTAACATTAGCTACCCCTCATATAGCAGGGGTAACTATCCGCCGGAAAAAGCCGAACGCAAACGACGTAAAAAAAAAGCGACGGGCGGGCTTTCGGTCTAGAATCGGCGGTTCTCCTCATTTGCATATCCGATGCGTAAAAAAAACGCGACGACACCTAGCGGCCGGCAGTAGATTGCAGCCTAAGATCCGACGGTGTAAGTCACTTACACCAGTCGGATCTAAGGGAGATCTATGCGGAACTGATTCTTATGAATCAGTCGCATAGATCTGACCGTCGGATCTCAGAGATACGACGGCGGATCAGGAGATCCGGCGTCGTATCTCTTCATGAATCTGGCCCACTGTGTTGAAAAAAGTAGCACAGTGGTGTAAACTGAACTCATGAGACCTAAAGTAAATTGCCTTGTCTACGCGTCGGGACTTCATTGGGCAGAGTTGCCCAGCACAACCAAACACACATGGTATGAACAGGTCCTATGTCGGTTTCTAATAGCTTAGACATTAGAGGACTGGCAACCTGCCAAGTTGGCTGGTGCAACAAAAGTAATAGGGAAAGAGCTAAGATTTCAGTGCCTGTATTGTAACTTTTGACTTTTTACAATCATTTTAGATACAGATACAGTATCAATTAAAGCTTGTTTTAATCTGTTTTTCCTACATGTTCAAATACTAGTGTGCTTGACCTGGGCACAGGTTTACTTGAAAGCCTCGTACACACACACATTTTTTTTTGGCAAGAACCAGCAAAAAAACTGCTGGCAGAGCTTTCTTGCCGAATAAACTGTGCGTATGTACGAGGCTTTGAGGTTTCTCGTCAAGAAAACTACCCAGAATCTAGATGAGAAAAATACTTTGACACATGCGTGGTATAGGTAGGGTGTAGCAAGATGGCGGCGACGGCATCGAATGTGACGAGCACATGCCAATCAAAAGAACGGCGGTTCTTTTGAATGGAGTGTGTGTACACTCGGCCAGCAAGAGAATCTTGCCAAGAATCTCATCAGGAAAAACAACGTTTTTTTCGTGACGAGATTCTGGGCCGTGTGTACAGGGCTTAAGGGTCTAGTTTACAAAAGCATGAAGTGAGATAATGTGATATAGTCCTGTGCCTGATCTACTACCTGCAGGGAAACATAAAAACAAAATAGGCCATAGTTCACTTCTCCTCACTCAAACTTTAGTAAATCAGGCTCCAAATGTTTTATTATCCAGTAGCCCTTCAAGAAGCAGTGGTACACATAATATTTTCAAACCAGAGTGTCATTTCTGCAAATGACTGCACTTACTGCTTCTCTGTTAGCAGGTTGCCGATAGGTTTCAGGCTCATGGTGTTCCCAAGATAACATTCCATCTCCTGAAAGAAAAAAAGGGGACAGATACCCAAATTTCATTTAGGAGGAGGATAAACAAACCATATATCAAATTATCCAGTTATGTTGAAAATTCTAGATTAGTGCTGCAATGCACACACATAATGCATATGGGTAGATTTGATTAGTCAGTATAATTTTTTTTTTTTCATAGAAGGAATGTTTATTTAGCTGCACAATACACTTGGAAATAAGGACACAAGTCTAATACTTACAATCCTATTTCAACAAACGCATCATGTCAGGTTGATACAAATATGAATGAATTGGACAGTCTAGTATATTGATTAGTCTTAGATGATTGCTCATATCATATCACCCTACCAGTGTAAAACAATATTATATCCATAGAACATCTATATGATTAGGCAGGGTGAGCTACCATGACTATTTAGACCTCCTCTTAGAGCAGATTGAACTAGAAACTCAGGAGGTAAAAAAAGGGGAATGGGGGGGGGGGGGTAGGGACCCAGCAGGTATGTATCAGAAACTGGAGCGGGGGGGGGCAGTATAATTTAGATGCAGACATCGTTTTCACTGATAACCACAGCACCATTAAAATGGAGATCACCGCCACCATAGTCAAATAAAAAGCATTTTTTTCTTCTGATGCATTGCAGATGTGAAGCTGTAAAATAATTCTTGCTCTCTCCTAGTGCATTTTCCACTCACTTTCCATGACGGTGAATAGTAATGCATCTAAAATGCACCTGAATACAACACTAAAATTGCACTTCAAGTAAAACACAGAGGTGCAAATGTAGCCTAATGGGCCGTACACACGACCGAACATGTCTGCTGAAACTGGTCCGCGGACCAGTTTCAGCAGACATGTTCGGTCGTGTGTAGGCCCGAGCGGACAGGATTCCAGCATACATTTGCCCGCCGGGCCTTTTTCTAGCGGGCAAATATTTCTGGACTTGTTTTAAAACAGCCCGCTGAAATCCTGCCCGCTCGGACATGTTTGGTCGTCTGTACAGACCAACCGTACATGTCCGAGCGCCCGCCATCCCTCGCATGCGTCAAATGACTTTGACGCATGCGTGGAAGCATTGAACTGGCAGGGCCGCCCACGTCGCCGCATCATCGTCGCGGCGACGGCGCGGACACGCCCCACGCGGATTTCTGTATGATGGTGAGTACAGCCACCATACAGAAATCCCCGGGCAGACATGTACGGTGAAAACGGTCCGGCGGACCGGTTTCATCGTACATGTATGCTCGTCTGTACGCGGCATAACACTTTAACACTATCAGAATTTCCAAGCTGTTGATGCTTGTTCCGGAGCTGGAAAATGTCTTGGCCGTAAAAACATGCAGTGTTTTCAACAATACTTATTCACATTGATCATTATGAAAAGCAGGACTGCAAAAAATAAAATAAAAATGCATACAGCATTTCTAAAGTGATTTCATCTTTCATTATATAGTCTATGGCAACACTTTAAAAACACTCTCAAAAAGCTTTCAAAATGCCCAAAAGCAATATCACCGAGAATCACATACAAAAAGCACGTAACACTCAAAAGTCAACCCAACACTTTGAAAACACTTGTCAGCATTTGTTAACGTCAAGAAATAAAGCATGATTTTGCCAGGAATTTTCAAGCACTGCTAGTGTGAAGTTTGCCACACCTCATTGTTCTATTCTGTCAAACATGCGATATAGTATAAGGAGATTTTAACAAATCATGCTAATTTAAATTTCTAATTACGTTTTAGAAATGTCTTCCAGAAAAAATGCAACTAATTAGTTTTCTTGCAGATATTGTGTAAATTAAACAAAATAACTTGTTTTAAAAGAATGAACCTTTCTCATTCTCTCAAAGCCAAGTTGAAGAAAAAAAAAATATATTCTGTTGTACTAAATACCTTTTCATAATCTTACCTTGCATTTTCTAAATATGACTGTGCCGTCCTATTGTCACCAGAGTTAGGCTTAAGCCAGCCATACACGGATCGTAATTCAGCAGATCGTAATTTTGGCAGGAACTGGCCAAGATTCCATCCATGTATGGGCAGGCTGATTGTACCCAAGTTGATCAATTAATCAACTTGGGTACAACCAGCCTGTCGGATTGTTTACATCTCAAGAGCCTATAGGCAGAGACGTCTGAAGCGCCCCCCCCCCCAAAAAGAAAAAAAGAAACCAACACTAACATGCTTACCCCTAAGCATAAATTCTTTCTGCAAGCTAACATTCTCCCCAAACAACAATCCAAAAATTCTCCATCCTCAGTCCAAATCCCCCCCCCTGCTCAATTCCCCCCCAATTCCCCATAAATCTCCCCTCCCAGCACACATTCTCTTTTTTTCCAAATCCCCCCTCCTAGCACAAATCCTCTCCCCCAAATCCCCACTTCTAGAGTAATCCCTCCCCCAAATCCCCACTCCTAGAGTAAATCCTCCCCCTAAATCCCCCCACTTAGTGTAAGTTCAGCCCCCAAGTCCCCTCTCCTAGCACAACTTTCCTCAAATCCATAATTTTAGCGCAACCCCCTCTAAAGTACCCTTCCCAGCACAAATCTCTGCCCCCCCATTCTCCCCTCGTAGCACAAATCTTCCCCAACTCTGCCCCCTAACACATACGTTTCCCCCATTCCTCCTTCTAGCACAAATGAACCCCTCATTCCCCCATTACCCTTCCCAGCACAAACAGCCCCACCCTCACATCACAGCATCCCCAAGGCATTCAGTATATCCAGTTAATCTGAAGTTAATTCATGGCCATGCCATTTAACTCTGTTATCCAAGCTCTGTACAATGAAAAGTGTAAACTGAGCATATAAACTAAACACTCTGACTAGTTACAGAATAAAAATCCTCAGTTAAACAAAGCAGAGCTATTTGCATGGAAACACAATTAATTATGGTGGGGGCACAGTGCTCCTGTGCTTGTAGAAGGGATGGGGGAAGCTGACATGTATGTGTTCACCACCCCCTATGAGTGCTGGATGGGTGTGCTCTGGAAGATAATCTTGCTGTGGTGGTTTTTAGTGGCTGTCAAGCATAGGTGTGCGCAGCCTATTGCATTAGGGTGTGCACCCCAAAGCCTAAACACCCATGTATGTTTGTATATATGTATACAGAGCAGTAAGGCAATGGTCAGTGTCAGAGCAGTGGATGATGTCAGTAGGGCAGAGATTGGTGTCAGTAGTTTATTTGCATCATTGTTTTCTTTTAACAAAAAAAATACAATTTATTACATTTTTTTATTCTTTTTTACAATCATTTTTTTTTTTTTACATTTGTTTAGGAGCCCCATTGAGGGGCTTTGGTAAAATAACAGGGGACTAAACAGACCCCTGATGGCTCACTTTTGAGACAGAGAAAGGGAGTGAGGACAGAGATTCCCCCATCCCCTTTTCTGCAGCCAGGCAGCATGGGGGAATCTTCACCGCACAGGGTGATTAGGGTGTGCCCAGGCACACCCTTTGCGCACACCTATGCTGTCAAGTGTATTGATGATGGGCTTCTGTAGATCAGATACAGGTCCTTAGTTTGAGAACAGTGCAGCCTGAGTCTGACTCAACCAGGGCATCTGAATGTTCCATGGTCTGTGAGCACTGAAAAACACATTGCATCATGGCTTACCACACATATCATTGCTGAGTGCTGGTGTGGAGGTGTGCCTCTAGACCTACCCAGGGACCCTCCATGGTGGGGAGTGTAAGCACCTTGGGCAAGGTCAATTTCTCCTGTATATGTGTGGAGGTTGTCATTTCCATCCAATACCTGGCTGCCTAATAGGTTGCTTCCTTAAAAAAAAAAGGGTAATATTCATGTTGGCATCATGATGGCCCCCGAGTGTGTCATACTGTTGTGTGTGTATATCCCCTTAGGGTGTCTCTCAGTATATTCCATAATAGGGCCACTAATCCCTTATTATGGGATATATATTGAGAGACACCTTAATATGGGATATGCTGAGAGTAAGAGACCCCCTAATATGGAATATATACCGAGACCCCCTATTATGGATATACTGAGAGAACTTCAATTTTATTATAGGGGTTCTCTCAGTATATCCCATAATAAGGGTCTCTCAGTATATATCCCATATAAGGTGGGGGGCGGGGGTGTCTCTCACTCAGTATATCCCATAACAAGTGGTCTCTCAGTATATCCCTTAGGGTGTCTCTCACATTATATCCCATAATATGCCCCTATTCTGGCATAAACTGGGAGAATGTGCTAGACCCCTTTCACATTGAGGAGTTTTTCAGGCGGTACAGCGCTAAAAATAGCGCTGCTATACCGCCTGAAAAACTCCTTCACTGCCTACTCAATGTGAAAGCCCGAGGGCTTTCACACTGAGGCGATGCGCTGGCGGGAGAGAAAAAAATCTCCTGTCAGCAGCATCTTTGGAGCGGTGAGAGGAGCGGTGTGTAAACCGCTTCTTCCCATTGAAAACAATGGGAAACCTGCGGCAATACCGCCCGCAATGCGCCTCTATAGAGGCGCATTGCGGGCGGTATTAACCCTTTATCGGCCGCTAGCGGGGGTTAATACCGCACCGCTAGCGGCCGAATCCCGCGGCAAATCTGACGGTATAGCGCTGCTATTTTTAGCGGCGCTATACCGCCACCGCGGCTCCCACCCCAGTCTGAAAGGGGCATTAAAGAAAGTGAAATACAGGAGATGGAGTGGTGAAGACTACAAGGGGCAGGGCTTCTGAGAAGTGGGAGTGATCAATAAGGAAGGGCGGGGTCTGCCCCCCGCCATCTTAAAACTTCATCAGCTGCCACTGCTTCAAAGGCTAATATAAAGGAAGAACAGCTGTGAAAAAACTCCAGGTTGTTTGAATGATCATTACTGTGCTTTGAATTTTTTTAGTCTTCTTGATCAGGAGTGTAACTAGGGTGTGTTTTGCCTAAATACACTAATCTTTTCCATCTCCGAAGGTTAGAAGGTATGATAATGACTACTAAATATTACTGCATAGGCATATATTATTACAGTTAATACAAAAAAACATTTATATTGGTTAACATTTTAAAAAATCTCATATACATGACTTTTCAAGCATTAAAAATTATCTCATGCTGCCTGATGGAGAAGGTTACACACTCACTATTTCAGTCCTTTCTCCATCAACTGAGTGATTAGATTCTTGTTTTCTTTATAGGAACTATTTATTTGGCCAGTGTCCCAGACATCCAACAGCACGGTCAGGTTCTAATTGTTCATTGTGACTTAGCATGATTTCTATTTCATACTCTCCATATAAAGTAAAAGTGTTTGCTGACATTTGGGAAAGGTTACAGGGAGAAACTAAATTTAGAAAGAGCAGGGAAGGATAAAAAGCACTTTGAGATGTTAAATTAAAATATAACTAAAATGACCAAGCTACTGGCAAGCAAACTGGTGGCTTTAACAATAGCTGTATCTGCTGATGATCTGAGTTTTTTTTAACCCTTTTGGCCAGAGGTTACTGAAACCTAGATACCAAGTGTGCATTAAAGCAGAGTTCCACCCAAAAGTGGAACTTCCGCTCATACCTGGTATCCTTTCCCACTTCCGGGAGTCCGTGCCATGGCCCGTGACATCAGCGCGGGCTCCCGAGCCAGTAGGAAAGACGAGCGGGCCCCACACATATGCAGTAGGGTTCCCAGTGTGAAGCCGAAAGGCTTCACTGCTTTGTACCCTTACCCGCAATGGCGTCGGCAGCACCTGACAGCTGATGGGAACATCAGCTATGGGTTCTGACATCGCTGGACTCTAGGACAGGTAAGTGTCCATTTCTTAAAGGCCAGCAGCTGCAGTATATGTAGCTGCTGGTTTTACATTTTGGGGCGGAACACCGCTTTAAGCTGGACATACATGGATTGAAATTTGACCAGTTCAGCAGGGACCGGCTGAATTTTGATCCAGGTATGGCCACTGTGGTTGAACAGAAGTTGTACTGATCGACTTACGTTTACCCACTCTCTCTGTATTTTTTTGCTTGATCAGAACTGTTTATTTTGATGGCAGGGAAGTCAGAATACAAAGACACAGTGGGGAAGATTCCCATATTCATCTCAAATGTATGGCCATCCTTAATTAACTTAACTGTAACTCTATTCACTCATTTATCCACCTATATAATTTTTACACTTTTTAAAATGACATATCCAAGTCAGAAGTCTAAAACCCTGTCATCTTTTTACATCTAGATTTGAATCTGAAATCTAATGTGTTTTAGGGGCCAAACATTGCCTCCTTCATCAGGGCTTATAGAGATGTGGGGTTAGAATGTGGTGCTCCTATATCAGCGGTAGAAAAGGGGCCCCTGTGTCAGGGCAAGAAATGGTGCCCATATCTTGGTGGGAGGAATGGTGTCCATATCACAGTGGGAGGAATAGTTCCTTTGTGTGAGTGGTAGCAATAAACACCCTGGTGTTCGTGGGAGTAATAAATGCCTGTGTCAGTGGTCAGAACTGTGCTCATGTCTGTGACACAAATGGTCCATCCGTGTCTGTGGGAAGCCTGGTGATCCTTTGTCAGTGAGAGGAATAGGGCTCCTGTGCCAGTGGTAGGAATGGGGCCCCTGTGTCAATAGGAGGAATAGTACCCATGTCTTAGTGAAAGAAATGGTACCACTGTGTCAGCGGGAGGAAATGTAGCATTGTGCCAGTGGAAGGAATAGAGCCCCTGTGTTGTTGGTAGGAACAGTGCTCCTCTGTCAGTGTTAGGAATGGTGCCACTATATCAGTGGAAGGGAGCAAACCCTGTGTCTCTGCTAGAAATGGTGCCCATGTCTCAGTGGGAGGAATGGTACCAATGTATTAGCGGTAAGAATAGTGCTACTGTGTCAGTAGAGGGAAAGGGGTTCATGTGTTAGTAGTAGGAAAGGTGTTTCAAGTGTAGGAATTATGCCCATTTGTCAATAGGAAAAATGCTACCCCTGTGTAAGAGGAATTGTGTCCCTAAGTTAGTAGTAGAAATGGTGTCCCTATATCAATAGTAGGAATGGTGCCTCTTTGTCAGTAGGATGGATGGTGCCCCTATGTCAATAGTGAGAATGGTGTCCCTGTGTAAGTGAAAGGAATGGTACCCCTTTGTAAGCAGGAGAAATTTAACAAAAAAATAAACAATACAATGTACTTTGTGGGGACATGGAGGAAGTGTACCTTTATGCACTTCAAACAAATGAAAAAATAGTAAACCATGTGGTGTACTGAAAGATGCATCACACCACTCTCTCACTGCAGCTCACTGCAGGGTACAAGCGACAGCTGCCTGCTTGCTAAAATACTATGGGCCAGATTCACAGAACAGATACGACCGCGTATCTCCTGATACACAGTCGTATCTCTTGTCCTATCAATGCGGCTGATTTATAGAATCAGTTCCGCATAGATAGCCCTAAGATCCGACAGGTGTAATTGACTTACACTGTCGGATCTTAGGATGCAATACTTTGGCCGCCGATGGGTGGAGTTTGCGTCGTTTTCCTGCGTTGGCTATGCAAATGAGCATTTACGGCGATCCACAGCGGTTTTTGCGTTTGTTACGTCGTCGCTAGTAATTTTTTCCTATCGCAAATTTACACCTGCTTTAACATGGCTTAACTTTAGTCGAGCCATGTTAAAGTATGGCCGTCGTTCCCGGGTCGAATTTCAATATTTTTTTGTTTTGGCGTAAGACGTCCGGGAATACGAATGGACGCTACGCATGTCGCTGTTCTAAAAAATGACGTCACATCGCGCAAAGCACAGCGGGAATTTCTAAATTGAGCATGCGCAGTACGTCCGGCGCAGGAGCGCGCCTAATTTAAATGGTAGACGCCCCATTTGAATTGGGCGGGCTTGCGCCGGACGTGTTTACGATACACCGCCGCAAGTTTACAGGTAAGTGCTTTGTGGATCAGGCACTTACACTGAAAACTTGCGGCAGTGTAACGTAAACGTGTTACGTTGCGCCACCGCAAATGTACGAGAATCTGGCCCTATGTGTTTAAATAAAGGTAGTGTGAATGAGTCCACAAAAATCTTCTTATCCTGCAGTCTCTAGTCTTTGTACCTCTGCAGAAAAGAAGATGACTGTCTGATGTTTATATGATACTTTAAAATCTATCATTTATAGCAAGCTTTCTCGACCTTTTTACTCCAGAGGAACCCTTGAAAATGTTGTTTAGATGTCAGGAAACCCCCCCAGTGCCAAAAATGCCCTCTTTACAATGATGGTCAGAATGGTCAGTGATAGTCAACCTTACAGATGGCTAAAGAATTATTGGTATTGTGGTGCTGGTGCCGCCAAGTGACATTGGAACTGTGCGGGCACCATCAAATGGAAGGTCAAGCAGCCACTGTTCAAGAAACCCATATCAACCTCTGGGGGAATTAAGAAAGGCTGATCTAAAGTTTTGTACAAAAAAAAACATATCTGTCCCTAAAAAAATATTATGTAAACATCAGAGAGGTGGGCCAACATGCAGAAACTGGCCCACAGGCTATTATATGCTTTCAAAAATGTTTACTCTGCTCCTAAAAGTGTTATTAAATCCACAAATGCAAAAATCATATAGTGTTACGAACCTCAGCACTAACCATAATTGCAGTGTTCTTTTTGCTTACATATTGTGGCTGCCTGGCATTGGATCTCTCCACAACCACCACCTTTCCTGCTCCCTGTTTTTGACTGGTAAATGCATGCTCCCAGCTGGAACTATGGATAGGTCTTCTTGTGTCCACAGAAACAGAAAGCCTCTGTGGCAAGCTACTCCCCTTTCCCCTCCTCTCCCTGTGAGCGATTGCTATAGCTGGAGCCTCCACTGTCCTATAAGTAAACCAATCAGAGCATGCTCCTCTACCCAGAAGGTTGGCCAATGATTTGGTGGACCTTGAGCTGGTGTAGCTGCATTATTAAGAAGGTAAGTGCATTTTGGACACATATAAAAATGGAGAATGTTTAATAGGTAGCTAAGAATGCATATTTAAAAAAAAATTAAATGTTTAGTACTTTACGGAAATATGGTCAAACTGATGTTCAAACTCCACCCAAAACCTTTTTATTAATGTCTCTGCCCCTGGTAGGGAGATTTTACTCATGATCACACAGGAAGCGATGGAAAATCTTTCCACCGGCTAAAGAAAAATCAATAGAAACCTGACAGGTTCTAACCTTTTGCCCCATGTCTAAAAATGAACAACAATTTTGGTTGGAGTGGTTTGGCTTGGTTGGAGTTGTGTTTAAAGGCATCAAACTGAAATGTAAATATTTGGTGCATTTAAAATTGTTCCCTTCAAAAAGCACTTATGTGAAAACCCCTCAAATACTAATACATTTTGAATATACTGTACTATTCACCAAAAGAAAGATTTTATTTTACAGTGGCATTCAGAATCAAGGGCATTACAGGGACACACAATATGGATACATGGCATCTATGACTTAGCATTTTTCAGTCTAGTTTTAATAGCAAAGATTCTGGAAAATTAGATCACACAGGAACGCAATGTGGCACACAGCGTTTCCTAAACTTCGTGGTGGACTTAACAGTGTCATAAATTTTTTGTCTTTTGGCAATAAACACATGGAGTTATTCCAGAAACAGAGCTCAGCATTTTACCACTTCACACCTAAATGTCCATGGAAATTCACTGATTGGCTGTAATACTTATTTTACATGAACATTTGGAAGTGCTATTTGCTCTCTTTTGGGGGGGGGGGGGGGCTTGGCCCTTACCTATGATTCTCATTAGTAAATATAACCCTGGTCAGGAAAGGAAATACAGTATGTCATTCCTGTTTGTGTTATTTTACCCACATGCTGAGAAGACTTAAAAGCCCAACAATTCTTTATGAAGAAAGGATATCCAAGTATCATAACTTCCCTTGGCCTTGGCTAATTGAAGCTTGCTTGAGTGCCTATTTAAAGGCACCCTATTCTCCAAAAGTGTAAAATGTACCATATACAATACAGTATCATCTAAACGTATTACATTGATCTAAACGGTACCTAATACGCCACACAGCGCGAGCATCACGACTGCTGCACCATCCACCTGACTTTGTCGATTTCCTCTAGTGCCGAAACATAGGCACACTTTCAAGTAAGAGGCCATTTGGCTTGTCTTTGTTTTTACTTATTTTTAATAAACGGTATCACACTATGGTCCTGCTTCTTCCCATTCTTTTTGATTGACCACGAGACGGCGTTTCCTTCAGATTTCCCCAGTGGCTTAGTACAGCATTTAAATCATTCAAGTCTCATCTGACCTGTCTTTTTAAAACAAAGGGGTCATGGTGATCTGGTAAGTGGGCTACTTACCTTATCCACCGGGTGTCATTTGTTTTCTTCATAAGATCATTCTCCATGGTGATGGTGTAAAGACCTGGAACACCCAATAATATATGGACATTTCTTGATCTTTTTCCCGTACTTAATTGCTGTTATTTTTCATGCACTTAATTCACTTTAAAGTTTATTATGTACTTTATTTTAGTTGATTATCAACTGCAATAGCACTTTATTGTACCATTTAAGGGTGTAGGTATTCTAACCACCTGCATATTGTTCAGTTTATAGTTGTTGCATGCACGTTATCCTTGTTTATTATGAACTATAATCACTAATTATGCACTTTATGGCAACACTATCTAATCTATAGTGTATTTAGTATTGTCTAGCGCCCCCATATATATATATATATATACAGCCCAAGTACCTAATACCGATTTGGAACCACCCTTGTGATGGAGTCTTTTGCATTGATACAAAATTAAACAGCTAAAGCATGAAGTAAAAGAGGAATATTTAGATAATTATTTGGCATGTCAGACTGAAGATTTTGTAGCAGTGATTAATTTCTGCAACAAATCACTAATGCCAGCAATCAACGGCAGTTTGTAGCTAGAAATGTAATCACTGCAGTTGCTAGCGATTTGTCACAAATAATCGATTTATTGCAGTTACAGGTAAAACGCATACTAAATTTATTTTTGTTTTATAAATTTCTTTCCTTCAGAGGTCTGTAGTTAAGCCATAAAGGTGAATGTAGAGCAATTGTTCCTAGTGAACTTCTCACTAAAATTAAACACTGCACAACCTGATTGGCCAGGACTGTGAAATCCCCCAACCAAACCTGAAAGAGAACCTCCTCTGTCCTCAGAATGGCAAGACTGAGCTCAAGTGATTCAATTCTACTCTATCCAAAACTAAAAAAAAGTTATACTTGAACCCACTCACTACTAGCCTATTTCAACAGATTGGTGGCATCTGCTTCATTATTGGGCATTGTCCAGGGTCTGCATCTTCTGGCTCAGAGATGATATGACAATGTAAATCCAGTTATTTTTGCTTAAAGAGTATTTACATTTTTTGACACCAAATTGGGATACTGCCTAATTTTTATTTGTTGTTACATGTGCCCATTCACATAACAAAACTTTAAAAGATATTTAAAAACGTCAGCTTACCTATATTAGATGTTTATTTCTTGTACAAGAAAAATTATGTGTATTTATGCTAAACCCTGTGTGTGTCTGGGCCTTGTAGTTGATGTGAGGATACAATATGGTTTCTCATGCACGATCCATAACTGCACAAGTATATCCTTTGAACCAAATACTTCAAAATTATTACAGTTGTAGAGTTGTGAATTATTTTGTTTTTACAATTTATTGTTCTTTTTTGTATTTCCATGGTTATTATTTTGTATACATAGGGATTTGTGTTTATCAAGGCCACAGGGAATGCACAGTAAAAATGGCCTAGCACTGCAACTCTGCAAGCACTGGCTAATTAACCCTAGTCTTTGCTGCTGAAAGATTTAACCATTTGTTAATAATCTCATTAGTAGCATTTTGATTTCAGTCTGCTACAAATGGGGTGACTGCCAAACTGTCAGAGAGAGATTTACCAGCCCTGAATTTAAGAAACAATTGTGTTGGATCAAACATGTTTATTCTGTTTTCCATGATACTTATCACACCTTGCCTTTCCATAGACATCTGCATTGAATTGCAATTACAGGAACCTGGCAGGAATTCATTAAAGGGCTTGTCAGTGTTCACATATTCTGGAAAGTATATGCTCCAGG
This sequence comes from Rana temporaria, assembly GCF_905171775.1. Taxonomy (NCBI): domain Eukaryota; kingdom Metazoa; phylum Chordata; class Amphibia; order Anura; family Ranidae; genus Rana; species Rana temporaria. Next base: position 88,903,741 of record NC_053497.1, on the reverse strand, counting down.
GCTGTCATCCATGCCCCTACCTCACCATCTACTGAATCACAATCCTTATGTATGTGAATGTAATTTTTCCTGGCACAAAGAGCACAAATGCAAATTCCTAGTCAGGGACTGACTAAGTAGTGAAGAAAGGGTACGTAGGCAAAGCCAAAAAGCCAAAACTACTTCTTGGCTGGGTTCATATAACACAGCTGAGCTCCATTGCATCTGGTGATTTTAAGGGGGAAGGGGGTCTGTAATGATGGGGAGCAGTGTTGCCAACCTACCAGACTGAAATGTACTGACACGACACCCAAACTTTACTGGCACAACCACGTTTTTCCTGGCATTTCCAAAAGTTACAAAATTACAGTTTTAAGTGCAAATGTCAGTATTTAGGCCACAAACAAGTACAATATGCAATTAACAAGGTGATTTAAGGTAGATATTAAGTCAAAAAACATATTTCTTAATTATTTTCCAATATAGTAAGTAGTTCAGAGACAGGACTTAGGAGGGCAAGTTATTAGAATGGGCAGGCATACACACAAAACTGATTTTCACAGAGTGTGCAGCAGCACAGATCACGACACGACACGTCCCCTCACAGTGACAGTTTCTCACAGTCCAGGGATTTCTCAATGCCAGGTGGTCCCTTCAGTCCACTCCAGTCCAAACAGCGCGGCCAATCTCGCTCCTGATCCCGCAGACCCACAAGCTCCGCCTGCTTGGCTTCCTTGCACCATGACATCACATGACATGCTCAGGTACCGCTTCCACCAGTCCCACCCCCCACCAGTGCCGCCTGAACACATTGTAGCAAGCACTCAGATGGTCTTGGCCGGTGCTGGCCTGGAACTGCGCATGCACAGTTCTAAAGCGAACGTCACAGCTTTTACTGCCAACTTTTTCCTTTCACTGGCATTTACTAGCAGGGCAAAAGTGCCCATTTGTTACTGTCTGCCAGTAAAAATGCTGACAGGGGTCCATACTGAGGTTGTGAACTGAACCCTGTATTCTGTGTGCACCACTCTCCTGTCCCCTGCACTCTGTATGATAATCACTCCTGACCCCTGCAGTCTATTCAATATGCACCTCTAAGCACTGAAATCTGTTCATTATGCACTCCTGAACCCAAAATGTAACATCAGAGTCAGAAAAATGTATTGTCATTTTACAATAAAACTCAAATGTAGATGCAACCCCCTTCCAATAAAAGACATCACATACTTCATATAAAACACTATCTTCATGAAAATAGCACATATATCACCCAATAAATAAACACTGCACTTTTAATTTAACCTCTAGCATTTAAAAACTGTATGAACCACGTACATAAGCTGTTGTAGCCAGGTGGTACGAGAGAAATATTTCTAAATCACCAGACAAAAGGTAATGCTGTAAACAAGGTATTTGCAAGATGCAAGCTATCCTTCAGGATATTAATAGCTCTACAAAGGCACCCAACCCTACAAGTTCTTCATTACTTAAATATGTTCCTTTAATAATCTCCTGCTGTGTTATTACCCTCTGTAAGGCATTTCTGTCATTGACTGTGCACATACCTTGCCACAGAGAGATGTGATAAGCCAGTACACTATGAAAGGCAGCTTCCTAGATAGCGAGCAAATGAACTGCAAGTTTGAAAATCACTTACTAAGCTATTGCTAGACTTGCCAGGCTTCACAATTTTGTTGCACAATTGCAGCAAGTCTGCATTACAAGACTCCAGATCAACTTTCTTTGCAAACATTCTGCAAGTCTGCTGCAAGTTCTGGTTCAGTTATGTTGTGCAATAGTCATTCCACCACAGGGGTCACTGTGACTTGCAGAGCTATTGCTGTAGACTCATCACTGCAACTTTGCTCTTTCTAGAGGCTTGTCATGCAAATTTGCTGAAAAATTGGAAAAGTGTCAGCTAGAATGTGTGCTTCATGCGCTCTGCAAATGTACAACTCCCCAGTAAAAGTGTGCAGCAAGTTAACGAGACTTACAATTGAACACTGCCACAAATTTGTGGCAAGTTACCCATGCTATCTGGATTTATAGAAGCTTAGGAGGACATGCTCTGAAAAGCCTGTCCTCCACAGCTTCCTTCAGAAGTAGAATCTCTGATGAGCCTTGCCCACCAGACAGGATATGCTCCCTGTTCCTTACAGATCCTCCCTAATTACTGTTCCCAAGAAGTGGAAATCCTGTACCCTCTCAACCTCCATCCCATCAATCACAACTGGCTCATAACTGGTCTCTGTACTTTTAATATATTTAATAATTTCCTTTGTCTTATCCACATTTAGCTCTAAATTATTGTCTCTGCACCAACCCAGTTAGAATGCTTCCTATCCGTACACGCTGAGAGGTACGGATAGGAGATTAAGCCCCAGGGATTTAAAATCCCCGGGCCAGTGAAGCGGCATCCTGGTGTCTGACAGCGGGGATCGTGGGACTCCAGTACAGTGCAACTGGGGGGATGGGGTCCAGTGTAAGTTTAGCTTACAGATTTTCTGTAAAGGTGAACTTTTACACTTTAACCCCAGTGAATTTAACAAGTTTTATCAGTAAGATCAGACCTGGGCAAATTGCGGTTCCAGGACCATATCTGGCCCTTTGACTGTCCCTTTCCAGCCATTGATGCTTCCGCTGTCAGCATATCTCTCTGAGCCTGTCCGGTTCTTCACTGAGAAGCTAACAGGCTCAGGCTGGCAGTCTGACAGATGTATGTGTGGGGAGTGGCAAGAAATGGAAGGAAGGAAAGAGCTTGAGGAGTTGATCATTGCAGCAGGAAGTGCTCCTGCCACCCAGTTCTTCCTGTGTTAGCATCTACATGCAGACCCCAGGAACTGTGCAGGAATCACTGTTTTTCTCCTTTTAATAACAGTGCTTTTTACAGGGGATTTGACAGGCAGTGAGGAGGCATTATATCACTGCCTTATTTAACCATAATATACCACATTACCGCACTGAAATCACATGCATTAGATGCGGTGGTGGCGCAACCCCATTGAACTCAATGGGTGAGGTTGACAAACAGTACAGCTAATCCCATGTGCTAGTAATGCCATTGCCATTGTTAATCAATTTTAAGCTTGCTTTGTTATAAATCGTATTGTTGTTATCAATCATATTGGGTGATAATACATTAAGTTTACTTTTATTACCCAGTTTGGTGCCGGTTTCCTTGATACCACAGGGTATTAAGTATTACATTTAGTGAGTTTCTGTGGTATTGTAGGTTTGTACACTCATTCAGATGTGTTAGAGGGGTTGAGATTCTTAAGAAGGTCGGGGGAAATAATGAGGACTCGTGCTATCAAGCTTCTCCTGCGGGGGTAGCGCTACATATGTAAACATTTTCATATATCTTTATTATTTATAGTATGTACCACCCCTGTCCCTAGAATAGGACTATAGGTAAATTTAGTTGTGCTGGGTGGTAGTCAGCCTGGCTAATTGGTAGTGTTTAATGGTCAATTGACTTCTGTTCTAAGTGTGGTTTCTCCATTTTGTCAGTAGGTGTCACTGTTACCTTTGCCATTAGTGTGATGAGCAACAGTATATGCAAGTTATGGATAAACATACTTTTCTCAGCCAATCATCTTTTCTGCAATGCATGCTGGGAAAGGCTATTTAATGGAAAGAAGTCAGGTGACCATGTCAGTTCTTCCCGCCCAGGGGCTTCGGGAACACCAATGGCTGGGCACCCAAGGCAGCAGGGCTCCCTAGGTGGCTGCCAAGTTTGCGTAGTGATAGCACCCGCCCTGGTTGGTGTCTCACAGACACCCACAAAATGTAAGTAGTTTTTCATTATTTTGGATTTTAAACACTTGTTTTAATAAATGTTTTGCACAATGATCCTTCTCTGGGATTGTCTTATTTCATGCACTGTGGCATAAGAAACAGCTCCCATAGGATCCATAGTAGAAATATCAGAGGAGGTGAGTGAAGAGAAAGAACCACCACAGAGGGATCACTATTATAACTGTGTGTAGGCTGCTTCATCATGGCGTGCACACTGCACCTGTTGTGTGGAGCAGGCACTTACCCCTGATTTCATGAGGTAGACAGTGCCACTTTATTTTGCACCTTGGATCCAGTGGTGATTGGGAGTTCCTCCTGGCAACAATTTTCTTTAGTCTTATGCTTCATTGTATATGGACTATTGACACTTCTTATGCCCTGTACACACGATCGGTTCGTCTGATGAAAACGGACCGATGGACCGTTTTCATCAGACGAACCGATCGTGTGTGGGACCGATCGTTTTTTTTCCCATTGGTGAAAAAAAATAGAATCTGTTTTAAAATGTTCTTATGGTTAAAAAAACGATAGAAAAAAACGATCGTCTGTGGGGAAATTCAACTGTCAAAAATCCATGCATGCTCAGAATCAAGTCGACGCATGCTCGGAAGCATTGAACTTAATTTTTCTCAGCATGTTGGACACGATCGGATTTTTAACCGATGGTGTGTAGGCAAGACTGATGAAAGCCAGCTTCATCGGATATCTGATGAAAAAATCCATCGGTCCGTTTTCATCAGACAAACCGATCGTGTGTACAGGGCATTACTGTTTAGGCATTCTATTGCAAATTATACATGGACTATTTGCTATTCTAACTGTAGAGCTAGTCTATTATAAAGAATTGCTAATTTAATCCTATTGAAATTATTTAATTTTTTTTTATTTATTCATTTCTATACAGCATAGTGTTTTACATTTTCGTGAAGACATTCATTCGATAATAACGTTAGATGCATTAGGCACAATGTTGTATTTCACCTAACATATGTAGAGGTGGAATACCTTATTATTGGGTATTATACAATATATTAGGAATACCTTTAATTTGGGTATTCTACAATTCATAGCTTTGTACTTCCTGATATGCTCATAGATTACATTTGTGAAAAGTTACCCTTATGCGTCAAGTTACGCACACATAATATTTTAAAAGATTAATGGGACACAATGATTTTTTTAACAGAAAGCATACAAATATTTCTTCTGAAGGTAATGATGGTGCTTCTGAGAATTTCCTTAAAGTCTGGTTCACATTATCGAGGGTGGCTGCGGGTGCAGGAATCACTGTGATTTCAGCATCCGAAACCACCCGTATTCAAGACGTGCTGTTAAAAAACGTGCTAGTCTGCCATTCATTCTTAATGGCATCCCCAAGTATCTAAAAACTCAGCACATTTGCAGGAGCAAAACTGCAGGGAAGTCTCCCTGCAAGTGGGTTTTGAAAACGGTGCATGCACCTTTTTTTTCTGCAGAAAATGCAGGCACAGTGCTCCATTCAAATTAATGGGCTCTTGTGCCCACTGTGGAAGCAGGCAGGTTAAATTCCTTGGTTGCATCCAGGATGCAATGTATATATCACCTAGGTTCAGGCTTTATGCCAGTTTATACCTCTAGGGGGAGTGCTGGGAGTCCTGCTGGGAGGACTTGATGAGCCCAGCTGAATTAGGTGGGCTCGTTAGATCCTCTACAAAAACTCCCAGCATGCAGAGAGATGTGCTCCAACCTGGAACCAGACCTGTGTGAATAGTCTGGGGAGTGGTCTCTGTGCGGTGAAACAAAGCCTGTGTGGCTACTACTACCAAAACTTTAAACAGCAGGGAGTTAGGGACTGGGCAGCACTAGGCTGTACCCAGGTGTTGGTTAGGGACAACGATGTGTTTAGTGAGCGGTCAAGTGACCAGGGTTTATTTTTGTGTTTCTTTTGTTTCTGTCACATTTATTTTTGTATATAGTTCAAATAAAAAACACACCTTTTTGTTTTCCTCCTACCACGGTCTGCTGTGCCTAATTGTTTTTGTGTGCTGAACCCATCCAGGGGGTCACACACACTCGCTGCTGGGCTAACCCCCTCACACCACGCAAACACAGGCTGCAAACATGCAATAGTGTGAACCAGGCCTAATAGAATCCTGATCGCTCTGATTGATCATGTGCAAGTGAGGGAAGCAACTTTTGTCATGGCATACTCCTGTTTAAAAACATACAACACATTTATAAAAGCACTGTTATGAGCACCACTTTTCTCAATGAAAAAATAAATGACAGCCCAGTCACCTGTTGAATTCACATGACCAGAGAGAACTCAGTGGGGCAACACAAACTCCACATTGTGGCCTGCATTTTGTGAATGGGGTTTAAAATGTAGGGTGCTGTGTGCATTCCCCAGCGGAGTATAACGAAGAACAGGTAGCATAATCCACTCTAGGCGAAAGTCCTAAAAAATAATAAGACTTGAAATCTAAACATACAGGAACAGCTTTGTATTAAATTTGACTTAAATTATGTAGCACTATTTTCTCTCTCTCTGCGGCTTCTAAGGTATGATGGCACCACCTGTATAGTAATTAGGAGCAGACTCTTAATAATCTGATGGATCAGGACAGGAGCTTAAATAACACAGTGCCTCCACTCAATTGGGACTTATGAATAGCAAGTGAAATCCCAATTGAGAAATATATCTCCACATAGACAGTAATCTACACAGCATTGTATTTGAAAGTCCATGTGTTGAAGAAACAGTCAGTGAACCATCCAACATAAGTATTTTCCAAACGGGAACATGAAATCATTAACAGTCTCTGTGTATGTCTCAGTGAGATGAATCTGCAGCACTTACTCAGTCTGTGTTCTCTTAGCAGGCATTACTGTTCTATCACTCTCCACATGTCCCCTCTCTACAACCACTTACCCACAAAACAACTTGCCATCCTCTGCTCTTCTTGATGACCTCATCCTTGGTGAGAAAGAGAGCATAGCAACCATATTGGAAAAGGGCAAACAAACATTGCATAATAAGAGTAAATACTTGGTAAATGGGCAAAGAAATGATCACATCACTACACTTACAATGTCTATACTATTTCTAGGAAAGTTTGTTTTTTCACAATTGGTCAAGCATGAATAAATATAACTCTATAGACACTCAGATCAGCCTCTTGAGATATGCAATAAATTACCTGGGCATCGTGGGCAGCACAGCTGTGGAACATAAACTGGACTGGGACAGTGCAGAATTGGGCATCTCACTCTACTGCACAAAACATTTCCCCCCTGTAACAAAATGATGTGAGTCACTAACATATTATGCATCATTAGAGGCTTTACTTGGACTGCCTGCATCAAAGTGCTAAAGATGCAGTCCTCTGTGACAAAACATATGATTTTTTTCTGACTATTTCAAAGGTCATTCAAATACTTCTAAAATATATCAACTTAAAGGAGTTGTAAAGGAAAATTAAGTAAATACCTTTTAAATTCCTTCATCTATATCACCTCCGGCATTATAGTTTCTGTTCGCTCATTCACTTCCTGGTTTGCGGTGCTCGTTCATGTAAGAACTACATTTCCCAGTATGCATTGCGGCACGCCCAGTAATTCACACCTCCTTGAAGTCTCTAACACGTAGAGAGCGTCCTGCCGTACAGATGTAGTTACCAGGAGGGGGCGAGCACATCACTGACCACCGCAGTAAAGCCTCCCTTCACGGTGGTGAGTAACAATGAGACAAGCAGGAAGTGAACAGAACAGAGAAGAAATAGAGCAACTTCTGAGCAAAAACTAACAATGAGGAAGTGAAAAGAGGAATGTCTGCAGGTAAAGGATGCTTATTATGAAGAAAAAAAATTCCTTTACAACCCCTTTAACATGAGCCTGTGCTTTAACCATGCTGAAAGTCACATGTTCCTCCAATCCCTGAAGTACAGGGTATATTTATTTAGTGACTGAACAGATTGTATTACTAAAGGAAACATTTAGCACCATAGCTTCCATCTCTTGAGCAGAGTTTATATTGTCACCCTCATGTTTTTAAATTCTAACTAAAACATTGTTTACACTGACATAATATAAAAGACTATGAAAGGTACTGTCAATCAAGCATAGGCGCGCACACAAGGTGTGCCAGGTGTGCCTGGGCACATCCTAATAAGCCCATGTGGCATAGATACCCCCTGTTTGGACCCCTGATATTTCACCAAAACCTCCTAAAGAAATTATAAAAAAATAATAATAATTCTACTGACACCAATCTCTGCCCTACTGACACTGTCAATATATATACACATGCACACACACACACACATGTGTGTTTGAGGTTAGGCTAGGCACACCTACGCAATCAAGGGTACCAAAATATGTTAATTTTTTACAGGTGCTTTATGCTTGTAAAGGTGCTGGCACGGGTGCTAGTACAGGTGCTTTATTTTAGTAATGGAGAGTTAGCCTGGTTTCTCAATTATATGATTGCTGGTAGATGAGCAGACAACATTTTTAAGCTATTAGTTTGTGACAATCAGGGCAAATATTTTTGGGGGGGAATTCCTCTTCGTCCAATGAGCTAAATAGACACCCAAATGGTTTCAGGACTATTGCAACATGAAACATACAGCACAAATAATAGTGGCTATCACTGTTTTCCAGTAATAGAACAGCTTAGGTTAGGGCATCTTAACAACATATTAATGACATCTGCAGTATTGTTGTCACAACCGGGGGAGTTTTGGGTATCTGTATGGTGATTCTATGTAGAAACATTTTCCAAATTTAAAAATTTCGCTTTTTTTGTCACAGGAGGGAGGAAGGGTAAAAGATGATGGAAGCATGACAATGGGCAGGGGATGATCATCAGATGCATGTCCTCATAAATTTGTATACTTTCAAATAATCTTGATAAGCCTAAATCTCTAGTTCAATCACATGACATCTAAAAACAACACCTACACATGGATACATAATCTGGCACCACTTACAAATTACAGCTTGTGCACAACATACCACCGCATTTTTTTATTTTTTTATTTAGCCTTGACAAATGCTTTAGTATTCTATTGACCATTACAGTGATTGTAAAAGTTTGAGATCTTAAACTCTACAGTGGGATGCCATACTGCTCAAGCAATAGTCCCATTAGGCCTTGTACACACGATCAGTCCAAACTGATGAAAACGGACTGAAGTTCAGTTTCATCAGTCCAAACCTACCGTGTGTATGCCCCATCGGACTGTTGTCCTTCAGTCCAAAGTTTTAGAACTTGCTTTAAAATCGGACTGACCGAATCGGTCAAAACCGATGGTTAGTATGCAAAAGCATTGGTTCAAAACCTGCGCATGCTCAGAATCAAGTCGACACATGCTTGGAAGCATTGAACTTCGTTTTTTTCAGCACGTCGTTGTGTTTTACGTCACCGCGTTGGACTCGGTCAGTTTTTGAACTGATGGTGTGTACGCACATCAGACCATCAGTCTGCTTCAGTCCGTTTTCAGTCCGTTTTCATCAGTTTGGACTGATCGCGTGTACAAGGCCTGACACTAAGGCCTTGTACAGACGAGCAAACATGTACGATGAAACCGGTCCGCCGGACCGTTTTCACCGTACATGTCTGCCCGGGGATTTCTGTATGATGGCTGTACTCACCATCATACAGAAATCCGCGCGTAAACAATACGCGGATGGTGGCCGCGCCGTCGCCGCGACGATGACGCGGCCCTGCCAGTTCAATGCTTCCACGCATGCATCGAAGTCATTCGACGCATGCGAGGGATGGCGGCCGCTCGGACATGTACGGTAGGTCTGTACAGACGACCGAACATGTCCGACGGGCAGGATTCCAGCGGGCATGTTTTAAAACATGTTCAGAAATATTTGCCCGCTGGAAAAAGGCCCGGCGGGCAAATGTACGCTGGAATCCTGTCCGCTCGGGCCTACACACGACCGAACATGTCTGCTGAAACTGGTCCGCGGACCAGTTTCAGCAGACATGTTCGGTCGTGTGTACGGGGCCTAATAGATGAGTACTTTGAATCTCCCTAGCACTTTCAACTTTTTTACAACCTTCTTGACAATGTTTTTTTTTCACATTCTTTTTTTATGTGCTAATGTCAACATTTATATCACTTATAATTAGACAATATAATGAATTTGGATAGTCTAATGTTGCCATTGCCATGATCTGAAAAATATATTGTTTTTGTTAACAAATCCTGCTAGAAAACCTCATTATGACAATCTGCATTCTCCTTTTCTATTTAGACAAATATCATCAGAGATAGCAAGAATTTAAAAACTACTAAAACAATTCCAAAACAGAAGCAAGGGAAAAAACATTACCTCCCGACATAAACAGTTCACACAATATACAAGTCCATAAGGTTCCAGGTAGGGGTGCCATCTTTCTCCAAAACGATATTTTCTGTCTTGGAACACACAGTATGTGTCTGAATCTGCAAGGATAACAGAGGCAGCTTTCAGTTACATCCTTACAATGTGGTGCATATCAGTGGTTAAGAGGTGGTTTGGCCAGAGTCAAGATTCAAAAGCTTGTGTAAAAGCAATGCACAAGAAGTTAATGAAATATTCGTGTGGGTTCTTTGCTCTGTGTCTCTTGGCATTCCAAAAAGAGACTTTAATGTTCTAAGTCTCTGGAGTCTGAGCAAGTCTAAAGGGAGCAGTGTTGGTATCAGTGACTATTGGGAAATCCATATAAACCAGACCACAGAAGAATTACCCAACTAGATCTTGAAATTGGAGGTAACCCCAAAGCTGTCAGCACCTCTGACTGTGAAGTCCACCAATACGCCAAACACTTGGGCTGAAAGAAAATCTTTCATGGTTTGGCAGCTTCTGCTCTTGTCTCACGCCAGGGAAGAAGAGAAAGCAGCTGAAAAGCACAGACTTACACTTGCTACAGCTTAGACTGAGGCATGATATGTTGGTTTACAAACATTAAAGGAAAAAATTACAAGGAAAAAAATAACCCTTCAATACATGAACCCGCTAGATTCTAAGGCCGCAATGCTTTTTTTACATCAGTATAATAAGCAAATGTTCAAGGAATTCTAAAGATCAGGGTATAAAGAAAAGTAAAACCGTTCCATATAAAAGTATTTTTTTATGTCGCCCAGTCTGTAAGATGTTACTATTAGAAAAGTATTTAAAAATGAATTCTGGACATTGTGGGCCAGATTCTCAAAGGGCTTACGAAAGCGCAACGCCATTTGCGCCGTCGTAAGTCCTAATCTGGGCCGTGGTATCTATGCGACTGATTCTTAGAATCAGTTACGCATAGATATCCATTAGATCTGACAGGCGTAAGGCTCTTACGCTGTCAGATCTTAAATGCAATATTTTTCCCGCCGCTAGGTGTCGCCTCGTCGTTTTCCCCATCGTCTATGCAAATTAGCTATTTACGCGAGATTCCCGAACGTAAGCGCGGTTGACGCAGTGAATTTATGACGTTTCCGTAAGTGTAAACTTGCCCCTGCTATATGAGGGGTAAGTTTACGAAGGTCCGTCGTATGCCATGTTAAGTATGGCGTCGGGTCAGCGTCGTCTTTTTCCGTCGTTTACGTAGTTTTCCTAACTCGTTCGCGAATAGGACTTTACGTCAATGACGCTCACGTCGGCGTCATTGACGTTTTCCGTCGTGAGCTGGAGCATGCGCACTGGCCTATTTTTACGCCCGGCGCATGCGCAGTTTGATCGGCGCGGGGGCGAGCTTAATTTAAATACAAGCCGCCCCCTTTGAATTACACAGCCTTACGCCGGGCCATTTACACTACGCCGCCGCAAATTACGGAGCAAGTGCTTGGAGAATACGGCACTTGCTCCAGTAATTTGCAGCGGCGCAGTGTAAATGGCCTACGCTACGCCGCCGTGAATTTTACGAGAATCTGGCCCAGTGTATTTTTACATGGTGACATTGAACCAGGTTAGACCAAAATAACTTTGTATGTACCATGCAAATGTCCCTGGATGCTGGAAATCACTGAAGAACAACACTGCTTCTTCAGTGATCCATAGAGGAATCAGAGAGAAAAGGCAATTGATGAATGACTAAAGTCATTCAGACAGGAAATGAAGGTGGGCTTGAGATATCTGCTGTATCTTCAAAATATTATATTGTGGAGATGCAAGTTTGCAGGGAAAAAATAGTAATCAGTTTTAACATAGAAATGGACTTTCTACAAGTGTGAGCAAAAAGATAAGGTTGGACTTAAGCTTTAAAGTGTATCTCAAGCGAAAACATATTATTTTGGATAGAGTATGCCTCTTCACCGCCTGTCAAACTCTCTCTAAAGAGCAATCCAAACCCAGACCACTCTTCAGAGGGTAAAATAGGTGTAAACAAGCCCTTAAGGTGTTTTATTTTGAAGAGGGAAACATGGAGTAAAATTCCAACCTCAGCATGTGTACACCCCAGACCACTGCCTCTGCATGCAAAAGGGGGAGCAGTTAAGGGGTGGTAAAAATGCATATTTTTAAATACCACCACTCTGTACTTTTCTCTGTACCAGTGTACTGTTATCTCCAATACATAAACAATCAGACTGGGGAGAGGAATGGGAAGCATTGTAAGGCCTTGTTCACACAGGCTTCAGCTTGTACACAAACAGTGTGTGCAGCAAGATTTTACAAAGCTTTTGCAAAGCAAAAGTGTGAACAAGATTGTGTTGCTATCGATATGTTTGGGTGAGTTTATATCAAAGACATTTAATTGTTAGATTTTAAAGACCATGTGCTGTTTTAGAACTTTAACAACTGGTTCTCAAATTTTCCGACAACAAAATTCGTTCTCGTAATTTGAGCATGTGTAGACAATTCCCACGCACAAAATTCCATGCATGCTCTGAATCGGGTATGAAACGGAAGTCCTTGGTCTGGTAAAACTAGCATTCGTAATGGAGATAGCACATTCATCACGCTGCAAATGTTTAAATCTTTTAATGCAGTGCATTATCTTCTTCTTTATAATGCTAGAATAATGAAGTTGTTTTGCTGCTGATATTCACACAGAGTTCTGACAAACTGATTTTTCCGAGACTCCGAGAGATCGGGAACAGCAGCAGATGACATATAAGCGCGAATCATCTCTCACCAAACTTCTACTAACACGAGATTAGCAGAAGGAGCCCAAAGGGTGGCACACTTGGTATTGAGCTTCCCTTTTATAGTGCCGTTGTATGTGTTGTACGTGACGGCGTTTTTGGCGATCGGAATTTCCGGCATTTTTGTGAGCAAGTGTATGCAAGACAAGTTTGAGCCAACATCTGTCGGAAAAAAATCCACGGTTTTGTTGTCGGAATGTCCAATTGTGTGTACGCAGCATAAAAGTATCAACACACTACAGAAGTCGAAGCTTCCTTGGCTTTATTGCAACGTGACCTTACTAGAGGCAAGCAAAATAAAGGTCTAAGCCAGGGGTGTCCAAACTTTTTTCAAAGAGGGCCAGATTTGATGAAGTGAACATGCGTGAGAGCTGACCATTTTGCCTGACATTCTTTGAACCATTAAAATTCGGTCTAAGTGTGTTCGTCCGAGCAACTAATACACTGCCCAACAAGAATTCTCTTGCCTATGTCGTGCTCGTTCCCGACACAGACGAATGCTCTGCTATTTAGGGGTACCGTTAATTCTTAATGGGACCCCACACATTGGAAAACAAGGGGTGCTTTTGGTGCAGTGCAATTAAAAAAAAAAAGGTCGGGACTTCTTTCCCTGCATTTTTGTGGGTAAGGAAGCCCATTGAAATGAATGGGCTGCCCTACACTCAGCACACAGCCACACAGATGTGTACCAAGTGCTTGTTTACATGTCCGGTTGGAGGGACAGTAAAACAACATAGTTGAGCGTTTTTTACCACCCCCAACTTCTCCCTCTATAGCTGTAGAGGCAGCAGCTGGGGGTGTAAACATGCTGTAGCTTCAGCTGGAGGTATACCCAGGCTGAATGGTGCTGCACTGCAACTACCCGTAACTGTGTGTACTGCACTGTTGCGGTATAGGCTTTACTGCCTGTCAAATGCCTCTGAAAAGCAATCTGTGCATGGATTGCTTTTCAGAGGAAAAGCAGTCCTGGCTGCTATCACAAACAGCAGTTCTGATGGTACAGGAATTGGGGGGGGGGGGTCCGGATTAAAAGTAACATATACACAGACACATACACACACATACATACAGACACACACACACAGACACATGCACACAAACACATACAGACAGACACTCACATGTATAAAGCCCTTTTATAACAAATCTAGCTTCCAAGTACCTTTCCAGTTTCCTCATTCAGCCGGGTACTGCACTCTAGGGGGAAACAGAGAGCACAGCACACTACCCTGCATTTTACTTTCACTTTTGGGGCTGACGGACCTTCTTACAGTGCCGATGTATAGTTCGGCAGGGGATCGGGAGATCGGGCTCATCTGACAGCCTTTATCTCTCCTGATAGCGCGGCACACCTGAGAACCAGGCGGGCCGCTCAAAACCAGCCCGCAGGCCGGACTTTGGACATGCCTGGTCTAAGCCAATCAGGCTTTATGTCACTGCACAGTGTTATGAATCTAATAAATAAATGTTCAAAGCCTGGATAAGAAGGGCTCCTATAGACTTGAAGTTGGGGATAATTAAAAAAGCATGGCTGAGCAGTTTTTTTGAACACCCAACTTCCCCACCTTAATCTGTAAATGCAGTGGATGGAGGTGTTTACATGCCACAGTCACGATGTTTTGCTTCCACAACAAAAATTACCGCTCATCTGTCAAAAGCTTCTGAGAAGTGATCTGAATGTGGATTGCTTTTTAGAGCCAGGGCAGTTTATATGCAAGTCTAATCTTAGCCTACTACATTTCATAACTATGGTATGTATTTCTACTGTGCAGGTAGCTATTTGCATATAACTACCCTTTAAGTGTAAATGGAAACAATTAATATGCAGATGCTTATAACTTAAAATAACGAGTTATTGTTGACTCTATATTTATCTCAATTTTAGAAGCTAATGATGAGTTCAGCATAAGCAATGTTGTTCTGAATAACTAAATCCAGTATTAAATCAAAAAGCAGCTTCAGTGCAAATGACAAACCCTGAAAGTACCGTGTGGATGGCTTCCCACATATCTTTTTTTGCTTTAGGACAGATTACTTTTAAGGGGATGAACAATAATTACGCTATGTAGGCTCTTTTATATATTTTCGCTTTTTTTTTTACCATCCATGGATGATTCTTGAAATCCATCTGGAGAAAACATACTCATCTATGCGGAGCACAGACAAAAATGTATCTCATGAATTACACTGAATAAAACGATACATTTACATCTTCATACCAAACTTGCATAACCAACAATCAGAACAATCTGAACAAACATATTTAGATAATATGCCTCCCTTGGATGCCATTCTCCAGTCTTAAGCCAAATGGAACATTGATGTAGTAAAAAAAAAATATTTGAGTTGGGACAAAAGAATGAGTTTCTTACTAGCTACATTTGCAAAACCACACAAGTATGACTACAGCATTTAAAAGTAATGTCCAATAAAGGCAACTCTTTATATATACTTCACAAGAAGACATTCAGGAAACCTTCAAAATCTGCTATACCCAACTATATCATGACCATGAAAGGAACAGACTTGTTCTCAATTAGACTTCTCTCCCACAATTTTTTTGGAACAAAACCGAGGAGTTAATTTCTTCTTTAGCAAACAGTAAAACCTCACAGCTTTATGGCATTGCAAATGAATACTATAACATTATAAAACAAGTGATTATCCCCAATCTTACTAGTAAGGTTATGCCTAAAAGGTTTTCTTCCTTTGCTCCCAATGTTCGATGTAAGCTTTTGGTCGGATATTCCGACTGTGTGTAGGCTCCATCAGACATTTGCTGTCGGAATATCCGACAACAAATGTTTGAGAGCTGGTTCTCAATTTTTCCAACAACAAAAGTTCTTGTTGGAAATTCCAATCGTCTGTACCTTCAGGGTATGCGCATCCATGGGCCCCGCCACCATGGCCTGTTTCGCTGAGGTTGTGCACCATGCAGAGCCTCATCCTGACATTGAGAGGGGCCTTCTGTTGAGAGGATCCTAAGCTGGAGGCTGTGCGTTGGGGGATTGGCTCGGGGGAACCTAGAACTAGAGGTTGTCCAGGAGGCCTAGATGAACCATCGGGGATCCGGTAACCACACCATATGACAGGTATGCTCAAGCTGTCAGTGGGTGACACTGATTGAACTAACTGGGAGGATTTGCTCAAATTGATTTCACAGATCCCAAGTTGTCCGGCCTGTGGCAGAGGCCCTGAGTCAGGCCTGTGGCAGGGGTCTGTTTCCTCCCAGTGATCCGCAAGTGACGCTCCGGCTGCCAGGCCTGAGATAACCGCCTGTCCGGGGGCACTTTACCCACCCTGATTGGGGTGGCGACGTATTGAGCTATATCATTGCTGAGAGCAGGCTTGCTCTCTCTCTTCATATCCAGGGCCTGATACTAAAGTTTTCTCTATGCTCATCAACCTTTCCCTGTCGTGTGCCATGTTGATGTTGGCCGTGTTGGGCCTTGGAATAAAGCATTGAAAACTGAATTGATGTCTGGACACCTGCTCTTTATTCACACACACATAAATCACCCCTAGACCAAGTCAAAAAGGTAACTCAGTAAGCCGATCCCAAACGAATCAGTGGCTCCTTCGGGGTGAGCGCTACAGGAGTGACTAGGCAGAAGTGTTAACTTCAAAGCAGAACCGCCCAGGGTGCAGTCCCACTGACTATATCCCCTCAGCCTGCATCAAGCAATTCCGTTTTTCTGCCTAGTCTAAGGAGAAGACATGGCTCCCTTCAGGCCCATGGCTTGGAGGCTTTTAGTTTGGATTCATTTTTGGGATTTTTTATTCATTTATTTATTTAAGTTTTTCCTGCAATCTTTAATCAACTGCCGATTGGGCGACAGGCTGGATCCCAGATCCTTGTATTCTTCCCAGTTTCGGCCATCGAGCGTGTGCCGACCATAGCTGCGAGCTGGGTCGTCCACGACATACCCGTCGCTCTACGGGTGGCCGGGGAGCTATACGCTCCAGGGCTTGCATCGGACCGGTCTACAGGGCCGAGTCGCAGTAGCCTGGCCGACAGCCACCACCGTTACCATGTGGTAGATGTGCTTCGATCAACTGCCGACTGGGCAACAGGCTGGATCCCAGATCCTTGTATTCTTCCCAGTTTCGCCCATCGAACGTGTGCCGACCATAGCTGCGCGCTGGGTCGTCCACGACATAACCGTCGCTCTACGGGGTGGCCGGTGAGCTATACGCTCCAGGGCTTCCATAAGGACCGGTCTACAGGGCCGAGTCGCAGTAGCCTGGCCGACAGTCATCTCCGTTACCATGCGGAAGATGCACTGTCCAGGATGCTTCCAGCATAAACTCACAGGAAGGGTAAGTAGCTACTACCTTTCTTTAGCAAGAAGACAGAGCTAGGCATCCTTGGAGAGGTGAGTAAAGGGCCTTATCCCCCTTCTCCCCTCCCCCTCCTCCTCCTAGGCTCTCTGAGCTAGCTGCTGGGCAGGGTTTCCTCTGGGGAGCTTCTCTTGGGGAACCATAAGTCACTAAATCAGTGTTTAGGCTGCATAAGAGATTCTGTTTACCTGTGTGTCCTGCTCCATGCTGTCGGCGGCCATGTTTGGTGTATCCATGCTGTATTTCTTTACTTGCACAATGTATAAAGCCGCATAAGAGATTCTGTTTTTCTGTGTGTCTTGCTCCATGCTGTCGGCAGCCATGTTTGGCGTGTCCATGCTGTATTTCTTTACTTGCACAATATATAAAGCTGCATAAGAGATTCTGCTTTCCTGTGTGTCTTGCTCCATGCTGTCGACGCCCAGGTTGGTGTCCATGCTGTATTTCTTTTCTCACTGGCGGCCATGTTCTATAAGCCACATTTTTCTGGTGATTTCTGCTGAGGTGTACTGACTGCTGCATTACTCTGCTGCACCGTGGAGCGGGCGGGGCGGTCCGTGCCATGCAGCGTGCATTTGTTCTCCTCTGTCATGATCTTCTCCACCCTGGCGGCGCGGCTGCACACTGTCCTCTTCTCTCCAGCTGCCGCCCAGGTGGGGTTTGTTTTTGGGGGGGTCTGTACTAATGAAGGGGGGTGATCTGTACTAATGGAGGGGGGGGGGCGGTCTGTACTAATAGAGGGGGATCTGTACTAATGGAGTGGAAGGGGGTCTGTACTGATGGAGGGAGGTGGTCTGTACTAATGGAGGGGGGTGGTCTGTACTAATGTAGGGGGGTGGTCTGTACTAATGGAGCAGAGGGGGGTGGTCTGTACTAATGGAGGGGGTGGTCTGTACTAATGGGGGGGTCTGTACTAATAGAGCGGAGGGGGCGGTCTGTACTAATGGAGGGGGGTGGTCTGTACTAATGGGGGAGTCTGTACTAATGGAGCGGAGGGGGAGTGGTCTGTACTAATGGGGGGGTGGTTTGCAGGGGGGTGGTCTGTACTAATGGGGGAAAAATTCATGTAATTTAAAATGATCGTGTGTGGGCTTCAGAGCATTTTTCGGGTTCTGAAAAACGGGCAAATTTTTTCGAACATGCTCTATTTTTTCACAAAGATTTAAATAATGTTGTTTTTTGGGTTGTAAAAAATGATCGTGTGTGGGCTTTAACGACGTGAAAAACCCACACATGCTCAGAAGCAAGTTATGAGACGGGAGCGCTCGTTCTGGTAAAACTACCGTTCGTAATGGAGTAAGCACATTCATCACACTGTAACAGACAGAAAAGCGCGAATCGTCTTTTACTAACACAAAATCAGCTAAAGCAGCCCAAAGGTTGGTGTCATCCGAATGAAACTTCCCCTTTATAGTGGCGCCGTACGTGTTGTACGTCACCGCGCTTTGCTAGCGCATTTTTTTTTAATGATGAAGTTGAAAAAAACTTTGTTTTTTCTAGAGCCTGAAAAACGTTGTTTTTTACAACCCAAAAAATGATCGTGTGTAAGCAGCATAACAGACTCTCTAACAGAAGCCCTCTCTGTGTGCATCAGAGAGACTCCCATCCAGGTCTCATTAATGTACGCTCTTCCTGTATTTTCTTTATTGTTAAAAGATCATGGGAGGATTCCAGGGTAACCAAGACTTCTTAGGGGAGCATCTCTGTGTTTGAGTCATTGCCATCGAAACGTGTAGAGGGGAGGAGTTTGTAAGATGACCACGCCCATGCGGGGGCGACAGAAATATTTCTGCACCCAGGCGTCTGTGACCCTAGGATCGGCCCTGCCAGTAATGAATTCTGTGTTGGACAGTTTTTGCACACCTCACATCAAAGTCGTTTTAAAGATCGTCTCTCACCATCTCAAGAATTAGACTTTAGCTCTTTCTCTCCATTCAGGTGGAACCAGGGTATTCTGTGACTAGATTTGCTGCTCCCCCACCAGATCAGATGGTGAAACTGGAGTAGCTGAATTCACTTGTCAACATTCAGGCCCGCAATTTCACTGGAGACTCAGTGGTGTTGCAAACACTGACAGGAATGCTCCCATGGCTTTGTTGTAGTCTCTGTTTGCCTTAACTTTAAGGGTTAGGTCAGCCCAGCATCTGGACAACAAAGGGCCCTGGCTTGCTCCAGGTTAACTTGACTGTAGCTCATAAAAATACTATTTCCCCCAGTTGCAGTATTTCCAGTTGCAATAACTTCCCCGCTCCTTTAGCTGGGGCCTTCTGCTCCTGTACTATGCGCTGATACGCTTGTTGTAGCTTGAGGTTGATTTTTGCTGCGTCACTTTTTGCTGCGAGGGGAGCGAGTGGTCTCCACACAATATTCATCCCTAGGAGGGAGTTCTTTTTAGCCCCATGTGGGCACACCACAGCTAGGTTGTCAGATGTCTCTGCCTAATTTTCAAAAAATCGATTGTATACTTAATCAGCAAGTACCCATTGAAAGTTAACTTCTGAGTTCCAATACCCCAGATCTCTAGGTCTGCCAACTTTTGTAGAGCAATTACTTAAGGTGTTTATCGTAGAATTCTCAATATAACTGGGTTACTTGTGCTCCTGTATCCAATATAGCCCAAGTGAAAATATCCTCTATCTGGACTGGTATTATAGTTAAAAAAAAAATGTTGTGACTCGCACTTGGCTGTAAACAACAAGACTGCTGCACAAAAAAGTAGTTGAATACTTAACTACATAGACACAGAAAATAATATAAATGTGCGTTATCTCAAAAGATATAAAAATCAACTTTTGTTTTATGCTGCAAAACTTTAACAGTGCAAAATCAATTGTGCAAAAAATTGAATCACACAATATTTTATAAACCAATTCAACTATATAAAGTGCAAAGTGCAATGTTAATTGTCCTGAGCAAACAACAATGCTTCTGACAAAAAAATATTCATATGTGCCCATTACATGATTATGATGAAAACGATACACAAATAAAGTTGGATCAAGACAGGAGATGTGATAAAAGTCCAAAAAGTCTTATTAGGTGCAAAAGAAGGTGCCCTTAGGATATTATGTGTAAAGAAATCCCAATTTATCCACCGCTTCACTTCCACCTAGGTGCATGTGCAGACAAACAAGCTGCTTACCAGAAAATATGATCCCCACTAGGATCAAACATGCACAAGATTCCACAAGCACAAGAGACGGACATCGCTACCTAAAAACAGGCACATATACCATTTCCATCTGGTGAGTGGGGACCCAGGAGGGGAGCATGGACAGTCACCTGAATTTTTGATTTTGAAGATGTCACAGAAAGTCACCTGAATATTTCAAATTGTCACCGGCTCAACATTTAATTATTTTTCTCAAATTTTTGATTTTGAAAATTCCGACAGAAAAGGTCCGATGGGGCCTAAACACGGTCGGAATTTCTGACCAAAAGCTCACATCGAACTTTTCTTGTCGGAATTTCCGACCATGTGTACGCGGGTGTTGGAAGGCAACATGAGTTAATATAATATTTCTGGAGGTTCTACATATCTGGTTCCTATTCCCAAGATTCTTCAGGCTGATACGTGCAGTTCCATGGTTTTAAAAGGTACAGAGGAATGTGGCCCCAAGCAGAATCTGCATAGCAAGAGGGCTTGGCTCCAGCTTCAAAGAAAACAATGGTTGATGAAAAAGACGACCCAGGGCGCCTGGAGATGATATGGGCAATATTGCCCCCAGAGACCAAGTACATCAGGACAGTCAGTAATATAATTTATTGAGGAGGATTGCCCTGTGAACACTATGATTGGTCCAAAAGCAAATGGGGCTGGCAATGGGGGGGTTTGGATTAATGTGTGACTGAGTTTTGCAAAAAGGGTTTTCAACAGAGAGCTCTTTCTCTTTCGCTGCAAGGCCTTTGCCACAAGGCTGTCTCTCTGCCGTCTTGAGAGCCTCATGGAATCCTGCATTGGGCCTAAGCCATGAGGCTTAGCCCTCTAGTTAACATCTGAGCTCAGCCAGCGAGGAGTTTACCTAGAGGAGGCGATAAGTATTTTTGATGATTGCTGTTATATGTTGTAAATATCATCTGTTTAGTTTGTTATATTCCTATTTTCTTGGGAAATAAATGTAACATTATTTAAGCAAATGTGTCTGTCTTCATACCTAACATTATATCATTAGGCCTAGTATAATCTGATAGACTAGCTGATTATAGGAATTTACTAATCAATACATATAAGCAATAGTTATATAGGGTACAATAGAGTGTATAGCATTGCAATTTTTATTTCAGCGGCATTAGAGTTGTTTATCCAGCTGAACTATATCTAAATATTCATTGAGTCTGTCCAAAGTTCATTTCAAACACTTTAGGGCTCATTTATACTTGCTTGGGCTTTAACACACGGCTAGTTTAAAACAAAGCTTCAGACAGGCTTTTTTAAAGCTCTCTGAACACTAGTCAAAGCTCCGGTCACTAAATAAAATTGTTAGCTTACAGTCCTGTTTACACCTTGCTTTTACTTTGCTTTACTTTGGCTTTGCTTCAAAAATTATACAAACTTTGACCCTTAAAAATATCCATAAGCGACGTCTAAAAATGTCTATAGGTTACCAGTTTTGAGTTATGCCCTGTACACACGATCAGTTCATCTGATAAAAACGGTCTGATGGATTTTTTCATCAGATATCCGATGAAGCTGACTGATGATCAGTCGTGCCTACACACCATCGGTTAAAAATCTGATCGTGTCGAATGCGGTGACGTAAAACACAACGACGTGCTGTGAAAAATGAAGTTCAATGCTTCCGAGCATGCGTCGACTTGATTCTGAGCTTGTGTGGATTTTTAACAGACGTCGTTTTTTTAACCATCAGATCATTTTAAAACAAGTTCCTAGTTTTTTGACTGATGGACAAAAAACTGATGGGGCCCACACACGATCGGTTCGTCTCATGAAAACGGTCCATCAGACCGTTTTCATCAGACGAACTGATCGTGTGTACGCGGCATTACAGAGATCTAGAAATGTAATTTTACTGTGGTAATGTTCTAAACAAGGGGAAAATGTGCCACTTTACAGGCATAATATAGACACCCCCCAGGCACGAAATTTAAAGGAATTACTGCTCCCGAAAAAACGGCCATTTTTAAAACTTTTTTGCATTGATACGTGTCCCCTAGGGCAGGATGCAGGTCCCCAAACACTTTTTATGGTTCGTCTGAATTTTTTGCCTGTTTTTTGCCTGTTCACAAGTTCTGGTACGAACCGAAAGGGGGGTGTTCAGCTCATCCTTTACCCAGAGGAAGCCCTGGCATTGGCACATGCAGTATGCCTGGAATATGAAGCCCCACAAAAGGCCACAATGCAAAGGATCTGCAACAAAGAGGGCCCCAAAATTGTGTCAAATTTAAACAGACAGGCTCTCTTGCTCCATGGCTGAAACTTACTGTTATATGTCACAGCCTGCACTCCGTGACACAGAGCACACTATAGACCAGTTTTAAAGGGGCTAAGCCCCACTTAATATTACAGATGTTCTACAGTCAGGGAGCAGGATTAAAGAGAGAAGACCCCATCCTGGATTTTCCCTCCTGGATGGGCATACTACCTACATGGGATTCTACCTGCTCTTAGACCATGGCCTTGGACCTGTATAGCTAACTCACAAGATGCATGCCAAGTTGAATTACGCGGGATACAGTGTCTGAAGTAGCATTACAGGCCAGCCCCACATATTCTTTCACGTGGGGTCCAAGTGCAGTCTCCCAAGGTTCACCCAAGGAGCAACTGATCTGGAAAGCTGCACATGAAAGCTACAGTGGCTATTGAGCATTACACAACCTCAGTAAAACATTAAGGACAGTAAACATCAATTACTCAAAGCAGAACTTCACTCTCCCAATCAACATTGACCTTTTTTTAATCGTTATGCTGCTAGCATTAGTAAATAGATAGGGAAGTATATCATATTTACTTGTTTTAAACCTTTTTTTACATTTCTTTCGTTACTTCCTGGTTTCCATGTAGGGAGGGTTCTAAGCTCAGCCTATCCCTGAGCTAAGGGAAAATGGATTCCAGGAAGTAAATGATACAGGAATCATCTGCCCTTACTCTAGGTGGCCACTGCCAGAAATGCCAGGGGGTGTTTTTCAAAATGATTCCTCAGCAGAATAAAGCATTGAGACATGGATGGATGGATGGATGGATGGATGGGCGAGTTTGGTTGGATATTAAAAACAAATTAAATAGCATTTATGGTTTGTGGTGCTCAGATGGAAGTGCTAAAGTGGATATCCCTGCAGCTTTATTTGCCAGTGTCTAATCATATGTTGCATAAAACTCATGGTTATGACTGAGATCCTGTGTCACATACTTTATGGTTCAGAAAATAAATTTTTGCTTTTGTCTGTGTCCCACTTGGAGAAATTTGACATCACTTCCTATCAGAGCAGGCAGTGAGAGGAAATCTCCACAAACTAACAGAGGCTCTAACTCTTGCCTGCTGTACCTGAAAAAAAATATACATTTAAGGTTGTTGGGCTTTCATGCTACCTGAACATACATTTGTGTCTTCTATTGCTGCAAAACAGAAACATGTTTGACTTACTCTTTACATGTTCTAGTCTGCACCCATCCATTAGGAGTAAGAATAGTAAGCAAGAAATTGCTCGCTTCTTTTCCATTCTTCTGTGTTTTGTGAAGTCAGGCTGCAAATATAAAAAAAAAAACATGTTTAACATAAAAAAAAATCAGCATATATAGACACAACGCTTACAAATGTATAAATTGATATTCCCTTAACTACAATCCATATTCAGTGGTTGTGTATATAGCATGGTAGATTAAATGCTATATAAGACCATACACATTATATGGACTATTTCATACCATAGAAGACTAGCTCAAGGATGGGTACTCTGCATCTTAGGCTAATTGGGGAAACCCAAAATAAACTTTGCCATTCCTCTTACACAGGGCTTTTTTTCCTGGAAATAGGGTACAGTAACCCCCAGAATTCAGGGAAGGGGTTACACACAAACTGCAGAGTTCAGGGTGTGCTACGTAAATAGTGCAGAGTTCAGGGGTGTGCTGCATACAGAGTGTCAGCTGCTTACCTCTGCATCCCCCATCATATCTCGAATTAAACCCTCTTCAGCTCTGACCTCTGCAAGCATCTTCTCCCCAAATCCTTAAAAGCTCCACCATCTTCCACATGTCTTATTTTTGTTGCTGTATTAAGCTGAAGAACCCAGCCAGCTCTAGTACGGCCCCACATACTGTAGTTGGCTCCAGCTCTCTCACTTGCTGGGAGATCATCCAGTGGTGATGTTGGCATTTGCGATGCATTCCCTGTACCTGCATCTCCCGTTTCCCCATCCTTCACTCAGTGGGAGCCACTCAGGAGATCTCATCTGTGGGAGCCGTTGAGGAACGAACTGTCACTTGTAAGCATAGAAGCCGGACTTTTGTCTTTTCAAGAAATAGTGGTCAGTAAGGAACAGAGGGCCTGAGCCAGAGGTGGTGGAACTGAGTTCCACCAAGTTCCAGCTGAAAAAAAGCCCTGCTCTTACCATACTTTCTAACAATATTGATGGATAGAGGCTGCTACTTGCTCTTTATTGCTTCCTCTTTTTGTAGCAGCTATTTAGCAATACCTAGACTATGAAAACTTAATGTAAAAATTTTACTTATTTTGTCTTTGATTTTGACGTCCTTCATACATTCAATACTCATTGGCAGGAGTAAGCTATTCTTGACCTCAGCCAATAGAAAAACCTCAGCTAGACTCAACTTTAGATTCTGATTTCCAGGCTAGTGAACTGGGATATTAAAGGAGTTGTAAAGGCAGAAGGTTTTTCATATTAATGCATAAAGATAACAAAAACCTGTGTGTAGCAGCATCCCCAGAACCCCCTAATTACTTACCTGAGCCCCATCTTTCTCCAGTGATGTACACGAGTCCAGGACTCCCCTCCTGATTGGCTGAGACACAGCAGCAGCGCCATTGGCTCCCGATTGGCTGCCAATAAAAGTTAGTTAGCCAATCAGGGTTGAGGGGGTGGGGCTCTGTGTCTGAAGAATGGACACACAGAGCTGTGACTCAGCTCGGGTGCCTCCAAAGAAAGCTGCTGGCTGTGGGGGCACTGAACAGGAGGAAGGGGCCAGAAGCAGCGAAGAGGGACCTAAGAAGAGGAGGATCCAGGCTGCTCTGTGCAAAACCAACTGCACAGAAGAGGTAAGTATACCATGTTTGTTATTTTTTTTTAAAAACTAGTCTTTACAATTACATTAAAGTGGAAGTTATCCCATCAATTGAGTTTCAAAAAACAGTTAAATTTCTAGCACGTGCCAGGAATGTAACTGTCACATTGGTTGTGCTCTCAACCAGTCTGTCAAACCATCCAATGACTGGCATCATAACTGATCACATTTGCAGCATCATGGCAGTTGAAGATCAAACAAAGGACAAGATGGCAGCTTCCTTGGCTGAAAACGATAGAAGGATTTACTTCCACTTTAAAGTGAGAGTTACAAGGCTGACAGCATCCTCTATGTATAGGTACTGCTCCTATGGAATAGGAAAAAATGCATGGTTTACTATAACCACTTTGCGCCCGAGCTGTAATCGAAAGATGTCTACAACGCGGCGATCAATTGCCGTCCCTGGACGTCCTCCTGTTTACTCGTTCCCCGCACGCCCCCACAGGCACGCATTGGGGAAAATCCCTTGGACACAGCCAATCACAGATAATGCTAAATGGCCAATCACAGCAGCTATTTAGCACTTGATCTTCGTGTCCAATGAGAGATGATCTCAAATGTAAACATATGAGATCATCTCTCATTGTCAGCTCTCCCTCCTCACACAGAGACAGCGTGTGAGGAGGGAGAGCTTCTGTGCTGCAGCTTCAGCGATTGTGAGTAAAAAAACACAATATACAGCGCCAAAAGTGGCACCTGCCAGTGCCATCTGCCAGTCCCATCTGTCAGTGCCTTCTGTCATCATTGCCACCTGTCAGTGCCATCTGTCATCAGTGCCACCTGTCAGAGTCTGACGTTGACTACAAGCCTGTCCTAAGCAGTGGAACACTGACAGCCTCAGAGGAGGATGAGATCCCACCCACCAGACAAAGCCATTCTGGTGAGGAGGCAGTGCCATCCACCAGCACCGCAGTGCCATCCACCAGCAATGCAGTACCTCGGCAAGAAAGGCCACGTACCAGTGGGGTGTCACCTCAGTCCCAAAGGGTTAGGTCCCATGCCAGCCTTTCCTATTCCCTTTAGAACCCCTCGTGGCTTCCTCCTAATTCAGGAGAAGCTAACGTTTCCTCTTTCACTGCCCAGCCAGGAGTCCAGGTGGACAAAGAAATATTTTCCCCGATAGACTTTTTTCATAAAATTTTTACTGAGGACATGCTTGCATCAATTGTGGCCCAGTGCAACCTGTATGCACAACAATTCATAACAAGTAACCCAACGTCCCATTATGCCGTCCCTGCGAGTGGAGAGCCCTAACAGTGGAGGAGTTTAAAAAAAAAAATGGGCCTCACATTCTGTATGGGACTAAACAAAAAAAATGAATTACGTTAATATTGGACATCCCGCCCCATCTACCACATGTCCATCTTTTCCTCAGTAATGCCCAGAACCAAATTTCTCACTATTATGAGATTCCTACACTATAATGATGATACCCTCTCCAAAATGACCCAGATTTCGATATGCTTTATAAAAGCTTATTGCTGTGAAGTGGAGGGACAGAAGGGATGCCTACATGCTTTCTTCGATCCACAACAATACATTCATTGAGATCACCAGGAGGAATGGCCCAATCCAAAAGCCACCATATATCCACGAATACAATATGTTCGAATGCTCGAACCCTACCTTGCCACAAGACGAACATACCAGAGGTATAAAAAAAGTTTCAATTTACTTGTTAAATTTGGCCAAATACAACACCTATATAATCTATTGTAACTCCACTGAAAGCCCCAAACCCTTCCTTGGCTACCAGGAGGAAATCAACACTGCCTTTATATTCCCGAACAGCCCACCAGAAAACATTCGATCCGATGTGATTAGCAGACTATCCGAACGCCACTTTCCCGATAAAATCCTTCCCAGACCAACAGGCCAAAAATGTCAGAAAAAATGCCGGGTGTGCACCAAAGGAGGAGTGAGAAGAGACACCACTTATCATTGCACCCAATGTCCTTCCCAACCAGGCCTCAGCATAGTTGACTGTTTCCGCCGGTACCACACTTCACTAAATTATTAGTGAAGTATGGTAAACATAACCCTCACTTCCTTCCATTTACCTTCACACCCCTTATGCCTCTGCTTGCTCTGTAACTGACCCTGGTTTGTTATTCGACCACGCTTCTGCCTGCCGATTCTGTTTATACCTCTGCCTGTATTTTAACTGACCCTGGCTTGTAATTCGACCACGCTTTTGCCTACAAATTCTGTAAATGCCTCTGCCTGATCTGGAACTGACCCTGGCTTATTATTCAACCACACTTCTGCCTACCAATTCTGTACATACCTCTGCCTGATCTGGAACTGACTCTGGACTATTTGACCATGCTTTTTGCCTGCCTCTTGGACTGATCTTGTACCCTGCCACTGGACTAGTGATATTCATAACACAGGGGTCTCACATATGTGAGGGGCTCCAGAATTATTTTTCTGAATGAAGAAAAAAAAAGTTTTTGTTTTCTTATTTCTAGATTAGGGTCTGGAGACTCGGAGGCTTTAAAGAGATTTGTGTGGGAGAAGCCTCTACCCCTGTCCCCATTCTGTCCTGAACGAGGTCATACTTCTGCCTGCTGCCTGTAGGGCCTATGCCATCATGCCTCTACCTGTCGCATGAACTGACCACACCACATGGACCTGCCTACTACCAGGACCAATATTTTGGCACTGCTGACAATATCTGCCTGCACTGACCCTGGACTGTATCCCTGCCTGATACCCTTTACTGACTATGGACAGTATTCTTGCCTGTTGCCTGGACAATTGCGTTCACTTTTACTGACCAAGTCCCTGCCTGCTGCCTGTACCGGTTCTATCCTCCTGTGGACAACTGCGCTAATAAAACCACAGGTAATCTTTTGTTTACCCTTTGCTCAGCAGAATGTATTTTGGGGTGCAATTCTTGGTATGTGCATGCTATGTATCCCTAGAACACCTGATGGTGTTATTTGCATGTTGGGCCTCTCTATGTGGCTAGGCTGTAAAAAAAGTCCAACACATGTGGTATTGCCATACTCAGGAGGAGTAGCATAATGTATTTTGGGGTGTCATTTGTGATATACACATGCCATATGAGAGACATAACCTATTACAATTACAATTTTGTGGAAGAAAAATCTTCATTTTGCAAAGAATTGTGGGAAAAAATGACAACATCAAAAACCTCACCATGCATCTTACTAAACACCTTGGAATGTCTACTTTCAAAAAAGGGGTAATTTAGGGGGTATTTGTACTTTCCTGGCTTGTTCGGGTTGCAAGAAATGAGATATGCCACCAGTACATCAGGTGTGATCAATTTTTTATGATTTGCACCACAGCTTGTAGACTCTCTAACTTTCACACATGCCAAATAATTGGCCACTAATTTGGGTTATTTTTAACACAGATATGTTGCAGTATAAATTGTGGCCAAAATTGATGAGGAAAAATTATTAATTTGCAAAATGTTATCACATAAACTAAGAAAAATGTGTTTTATTTTAAATGTTTCATCTTTTCTCATTTATAGCGCATAAAATAAAAAAACCCAGAGGTGATCAAATACCACCAAAAGAAAGCTCTATTTGTATGAAAAAAATTACAAACAATTAATTTGGGTACAATATTACATGACCAAGTAATTGTCATTCAAAGTGTGAGAACACTGAAAGCAGAAAATTAGTCTGGGCAGGAGGGGGGTTTAAGTGCCCAGCAGGCAAGTGTTTTTTGTTTTTGTTTAGCAGGCAAGTGGTTAAAGGTACAATCCATTTAAAATTAAAATAAAGCTTGACATCTTAGATAAACAGCATGCCTGAAAACATCAGAGGAGACACACTCTTGATAGAGAAAGGTTAACCGATAATAAACTGTACAAATAGCAAAAATTAAAAAAAAAAAAAATACCACTGGGGAAAACAAAAATCCTACCAGAGAGAAACATTACCTGAAAATAAATTGTACTCATAATAAATAATAAAAGCAACCAAGAAAATGAGAAATCTCACACATCATAAGGAAACATCAACTAACAATACACTGTGCGTATAATAAATTATAAACATTGTTTGTTCTACTATGAAAAATTAAGCCTTGGCACACATAAAGGGAGCACAGTCAACCTGCTCAGAGCTACAATTTTTCATCCAGGCATTGCTGTGGTACACCCGTCTTACTTTTGTCAGGGATCTGGTGATCTAAGAACACTTGCAGGAGACACTTGCTGTCTTTCACACTAACTACTAATCAGAAATTTTGAATTGTCACGAAATGGGAATAGAGAATTATTCCAATGGGGACACTTGTTGGGGGTGACAACTTATGACGCGTACACACAATCATTTTTCGGCTTGTAAAAAACAATGTTTTTCAGCCTCTAGAAAAAACGAAGTTTCATCCAACTTCATCATTAAAACAACGTTGCCCACACACGATCGCGAAAAAAAAATGCTCTACCAAAGCGCAGTGACGAACGGTAGTTTTACCAGAACAAGCGCTCCCGTCTCATAACTTGCTTCTCAGCATGCACGGGTTTTTCACGTCGTTAAAGCCCACACACGATCATTTTTTACAACCCGAAAAACGACATAGTTTAAAATGTCGTTAAAATGTCGTTAAAAAATGTCGTTAAAAAATAGAGCATGTTCGAATTTTTTTTTGTCGTTTTTCAGAGCCCGAAAGATGCTCTGAAGCCCACACACAATCATTTTAAATTACATTTTTAAAAAAACTTTGTTTTTTACAAGCCGAAAAATTATTATGTGTACGTGGCATTAGGCCTGGTTCACAAATACTCCGGGTGCATTTAGCATTTTTCAGTACACATTTTTGATACATTGGAGTCTGTGGAACCAAAAACCAGAAAAAAAGTCCCTGGCCCTAAAAATGCACATATGTGAACGTGATCCATAGGAAACCATTTTAAATATACTGTAGTTTGTTTCTGCAAAACTGAAAACTCACTAAAAAATGCATAGGTGTGAAGCAGGCCTAAGTAAAGATTTTCTTCACTTTGGAGAGATTTTCTCTCATATACTTATGTGTTAATAGGTCAGGAAGTAAAGATAGATCTCTAGTTAGATCACAGAAAGAAAAAAATCTCTGTCCAAAACTAGAATAAAAAAAGTTAGTCTTAAATCATTTTTGAAGGTAAGTTGAGTACATTTTAGCACAACCACTGATTGGTTTCACGTTTTGCATGGGGTTGCTCTTTACAGTTTTAGTACCCTAGACACAAAAATTAGTTTCCAATGTTTTTGTTTAAAAAAATTGAGTGTTTAATGTTTTAATATCCCTCATCTTCGGTTAGTTTACTCTATTTCAACCCCCCCCCCCCAAACTGAGAAACCAATCTGTATGTGGACGATCCAAAGAAAGCTTAGTTGCAGGTCTAGTTGCATATGGGAGATGTGAGATGTTTTTCTGATTTCTAAAAAAATCCTCTGACCTTGCCTGTGTGATCTAAGTTGGCTGAAGTAGAACTGACTAGAAAAAGATAGCTGGATAGTGGCACAAACTAAGACCAGGGCCAGTGCTAGGCTATTTTGTGCCCCAAGCAATACCAGTTACTTGCCCAAAAAAAAATAAGGGCTGCAAATGCCCAGAGTAATCTTACATCAGGGTCCCAAGAGCCCCCTTTATACCAGGGTCCTTAATGCGACTTTTATTTAGGGTCCCCAAAACTTCCTTACATCATGGTTTCTAGAGCCCATTCCCTTTCAATAGGGTCCTCAAAGTTAGAAGGGAAGAGCAAAGTGGGGTAAGGACAGTGGAGAGGTTTAAGAGAATAGTTGGGATAGTTGAAGGGGAGCAGGCAGTATTGTTGAAAACCCCAGCTTACATCAGGATTCATTCCTTCTCTTTGCAGCAGTCGGCTACAGGACAGGTGGAAGCAGGAAGGCTGGGCACTGGGACTGGATAGGTGCCAGAGCCTGGGAAGGGAAAGCACATGATTGGTTGCTAGGACATGGGCGGTCCTAACAATCAAACCCTATAGCTGAGAACAGTGGATGGCGGCGGCAGATACTGTTAGATGCAAAATATCCAGGGACAACTCTCATTGCTACACAGCCTTTGCTGTTGTTGAGAAGCGCGGCTGTGTCAGCAGGCATGCTGACTGGATATTTGAGCAGGGCGCTCTGGGGACCCAGCAACAATTTGCCATGGTTGCGCCCTAGGCAGTAGTGAACCCTAGGCGGCTGCCTAGTTCCTCTAGCAGTAGCGATGGCCCTAACTAAGACTACACTATTATGTAAAAAATAAGGTGTAATGTGGACTGTATCAAGATCATAAAGCAGCATTACAAATGCTATAACAGCATGCAGGCTTCCAGCTTCTACTCAATGTAACCTAAGACAAATTAGGGCAGTGTCAATAACTAACTAGCACTGACCTGGCACATATAAGGGCTTCTATAATCTACATAGTTATTCCCAGTCAGTGACTTATAGTTTAATAATGCTAATAACATAACAGCCAAAGAGGCCACCAATGATATCCCACATTTCTCAGATGACGAGGCAACATACAGCCAATCCTAGAGAATACAAAATGTATGTTTCATGCGTTTCCCAAGCACTGAATAGAATAACGTCAACCCGCCTGTACACAACCATCAACTGTCATTTCCCATATTTTGGTAAAACATTAAGACATAATGGGGTTGATACATTAGAACTGGAGAAAAGAAAATCATAAGGAAGGTGGATTTATTGCTGACATTGCCCAGTAAGAATTCCTGTTTAATCTTCTATAAAATGAAAGGTAACAACTTGGCTATTCCACTCCTGCCACTGTCAATTGGTATCACTAAGGCAAGTGACTCACTTATCTGGCTCTATCTATTTTACATTTTGCAGAAATCTGGTTTTGGACTCCAATTCTGTAAATAGATAATGGCCTTCTACATTTCTTCCATGGCCCATATTAAATATGCTGGTGCTTAACCCATGCCTTTTCTATATTCGTTTCAAAAGTTTTTATTGAAAAGAATGGTTACAGAACAGGAAATATAATGCATTGTCATTAGTCAATAAAATGCATATTCGCAGCCGCTGTGTAGAGAAAATAGTGAAAAGAGTATGAACAGTACAAGCAGTACAAACAGTATAAACAATCATGAAAGCACAGCAAGTCAAAAACTTTCACATGAAAACATGTACATGTCAAGGGACACATCCTAGGGAAAAATGAACCTAGAAGAAGTGACCCAGGGGTCGTTGACGGTAGTCATCCAATGTCAAGTGCCAAAGTGAACAATGAGGAGATATGTTTATCAATAAGGATTATACAACCAGGAGAGTAAGCGGGTTGTATGGGGTAGCATGGGAGAATGTATATGGACAGGTCAGGGTAAGGAGGAAGTATGTTGGGTGATAGGAGGTCTGGGAGAGGTGCCACCATGTGTATGTGTGTTGTAGGTTGACCTCTAAGAGAGAGGGGCGGAGAAGGGAAGGGAGCAGTGAAGAAAAGTCCAAAAGGGGTAGAGAAAGGAAACTGGTATAGGGGTCATTCGGTGTCTCACCACAGCTCTCGGAAAACGCCTAAGAAGTGGCAGCTTCTTAGGCGTGTTGTGGTAAAATGTAGCCAGCATGCCCAGAGTTCGGTGTATTTAGATGGTGTGTCGTGTGCCTGATGTATCAGTTCCTCCATGTCTGCCGCCCTATGTATACATTTGAACCAATCAGACAGGGTTGGGGGTTCTGGAGATTTCCATTTTGCCAGGATACAGAGCTTCGCTGCGTTGACCAGGTGCATGGCCAGGGATCGTATGTAGGTCTTAGTTGGTAGGTTGGAGTGGTGGAGCAGAAACTGTGCTGGCGAGAATTCAAGGTTGTATGTGGTGATATGGTTAGTAAGTCGATGGACCTCTTTCCAAAAAGGTTGTAGTTTAGAACATGACCACCAGATGTGTAGGAGCAAACCAATCTCAGCTCCACATCTCCAACATTGTGGGGAAACCGAGGGGAAGATGTTATGTAACCTAAGGGGGGTCCTGTACCATCTTGAAAATATTTTAAAAGGGTTTTCTTGCACATGTACATTCACCATTCCCTTATACATGCAGGAGTATATGGCTTCCCAGTCCCGGTCTGTTAGGTCAATGGAAAGCTCTTTCTCCCATTTATGGCTAGCCAAGTTAAGTTTCAGACGTTGGTCTAGGAATAGCAATGCATACATAGAGGAGATTATGTGAGTTAGAGGTGCAGCGCTCAGGCATAGTGCCTCGAAAGGGGTGTGTCGTCGGGATCAGTCAGGCTTTGGGTTGGGTCTGTCGAAAAAAATTCTAATTTGAACATAGGTTCAAAAGGGAAATGATCCATTCACCATTTTGGTCGCCAGAGTCGCGTGGGAAACGAGCTGGTCATTTTAAAAAAAATGTTCTGCATGGACATGTGTATGAGGCCAAATATCTAACAAAAAGCAGGAAGATAACCCTGGAGCAAAATCAGGATTATGCCTAAGCGTGGTCATCGGGCCCAGAATAGAGGAGATTCGATATTTAGTACATGCCTCACAGAAAGAGGCCAGCGTTGGAAGAATAAGAGGGTGAACTCGGCAGGGTGGGGGGGGTTATGGCTCGACTTAATCCAAGGGGTTTGGGAAAGTGGGACAGGTGACAAAGAATGTTCTAGCCGGACCCATGCTAGTGGCAAGATGTACGTTCCAATCAACAATCCTAGCCAGGTGACAGGCTTGTTGATATTTGCGGAGGTCTGGGAGGCCTATGCCCCCTTTGAGTTTAGGG
The DNA here is from genome assembly GCF_905171775.1 of Rana temporaria. Lineage (NCBI taxonomy): Eukaryota > Metazoa > Chordata > Amphibia > Anura > Ranidae > Rana > Rana temporaria. Next base: position 88,869,540 of record NC_053497.1, on the reverse strand, counting down.
CTGGTGAGCCTGGCGTAACTTAGTCTGGGTCGGAGTCCGCTCCAGATGAAGTCAGTACATGCCTTTCGGTACGTCGAGAAGAAAGCCTGTGGGGCTTTCCTATATTAATCACTCCAAATCTAAGATCTTAAATATTTCAGTCCCACAAGGACAAGAACAACCTTTGCAGGACTCCTTCCCCTACCACTGGGAATTCACATGCCTCCCCTATCTTTGAACCAATCTCACTTCTTCCCCAATCAAACCCTGTCTGCCACTCTTTCACATACTGAAAAGTATACTTGAGGCTTGGAAGGGAAAACTACTAAAGGGAGAAAACTTGATTGGCTACTATTGTCAACAATTTCACATTTAGTCTCATTTGGTTTTGCTCTGCAAATATAAGACAATAGTACTTCATCTACCCCAGATGAAGTACTATTGTTACGAAACATGTCGGGAAGGACTGCTGTCGTTATTGCTACCCTGATTTTATGAGCTTGTTTTACCACTGCAATATGTGAGTCTCTCTCTTTTAATAAATTCCTTGTTTTTTTATACGGAATTATGCTATGTGCGCTCCAATTTCTTCTTTTACATTGGGATATCTGATGTGTCATCTTTGGGATTTGCTGTAAACCATCACCTGGTGTGAACCCCTGGATTTCCCTGCCTGAGGTCTTGTCAATGATTCCTGGTTTTGAGACATCTGTGATATATCCTCTACAGTGTATCGTATTTACAAGCTTGATTGGCCTAGTGGGTCCAATCTATCCGGTAAGCCCCCTATCATAAGTGGTGGTGGATCTTCTGTCTAGCTATCACCGTTGGATTTTGTTTATTCACCTAGTCACTGGATTCTTCATATATGAATTTTTTTATGAACAGTTTTCATTCACTTTTATTTTCTGCCTCCGTCCAGTTTCTTGTCACTAGTATCCATTTATTGGAGGTTTATGGACTACTACTAATGGTAACATTATCCATTGTCACACGTGGTGTTATATATGAACATTGTTTTAATTTATTTATTTATGAATTCATCACTAGGAATTCAAATCATTTCTAGCGCTACACTTTTTCCACAATAGGAGATTATGGGGCCCCCGGGCAACAGGAGATTGTGGGGCCCCCAGGCAGTAGGAGATTGTGGGGCCCCTGGGCAATAGGAGATTATGGGGCCCCCAGGCAAAATATTATGGGGCCACACAGTATATACACACAGACACACAGTATACATACACACAGAATAGATACTGGAGGGGCGGGGCAGCTGTAATCTTGGGATTTTTTAAAAAACTGATTTTTACATACTGTCCCTGGTTTTACCGAGGCTGGCAACCCTGATGGGGCCCCCTAGTGGCATGGGGCCCTTGGGCAGTGTATGTGGGCTCGGAATTTGGGCTATACACAGCAATAAATGTAACTGCAAATATTTAGCTAGCAACTCAATATCTAGGATATTGAGCATTCTATGTGCTGAGCATTCTATGTGCTATATGTAGCGATGGCCCAGTGGGGTTGCTACGCGTCACAGCATCCACACATTTCACCCTGCTGCCAGACATCCATTAGACACACTTCTCAGTCAAGGAACAGTCTCTTGCTTGTTTTTGTTGTTTTTGTCAGGGGATTGAACTTGGTTGGGGAAAAGGGACATGGGATGCCCATAGGATAAATTGTACTTTGTAGAATAAAATTAACTGTGTCACACTTCTCAGCAGAGCAAGATGGCTGACTCTAAACTTGACAGACTTTTACCTCAGAACACTTCTTCCAGTACACTTCCTCCAGCAAACTACTTCACTGTCAAATTTTAGTACTCCTGTCACACCATCAGCATAGCTAGACCTCACTCTGAATAATTCCCAGTGTCTTTAATTGATAGCCTTTTGTAGGCCGGGGCCTGCAGTACCACTTTGTGGCAGCAACCGATTTACTTGAGAAGATTAAATGTAGATGGACTACTGATCCTAGCAAGTCCGACTTTCAAATCCTGCCTGCCCTCCTGGCTGCAGCAACCTAACACAAACTCCCACAGTCTCTACCTCTGACTCAGCTCCCCTGGCATGCATCTTCCAGAGCTTTCCCTTTCCACTGTGCTTTCCACTCACCGACATCTGCCCTGATCCTTCCTGAATGACTTTACGTCAGATGTGCAGACCAACTGTCTCCTCCAGTTCCTGTTCAAGGACACCTCTCCATGACCGTGTAATAAGAGGCTCCCTCCCACCTCCCAAGCTCCCCGCCTGAGGTACACCCTCCCCAGAATGGGGGTTCCCTCAGACACGACAGTCTAACACTCCATCATCCAGTTCACCCAGCCGACAACTCCCTCCCAGCAGGCTGACCATGGGTATATGTAGGAGGTTTGCCCCCATGCCAATCCTAGTTGGGGATTGGTCAGAGCTCCTCACATGCACCCCATGTCACTCCAGCTCCCTGCTCTGCTTCTTTTCCAGAACCTTCTCCCTGGAAACAGAGAAGGCGCCCAAAAGCTGAAGTACATGTCAGTCACCTACTGCTACACTAAACCACTCCCCTGCCCCCAGATCAAAAACAGGCCTAGCTCACAGCATAGGTCTGCTTAAATTTACCTCCGCTGGTAGCTTACACAAAAAACTACACTAGCACTAGCACCTACCTATCTAAGGTAGAGGGTGCAACACTTAGATAGAACCTGTCAAAACTGCTTATTCAAAAATGCTTTATCTGCTTCTGTATATTGCTTGAACCAGGTGGTCATAGGCCAACTGAAGTGGTACAGTTGCTTCACTGTCAACTACCCTATTTCACGTACTCAGAATCTGGAAAACAGTCCAGTCATGACTGGTTCTCGTTAATGGAACCCTCCCAACCTATTTTTTTTTATGTTGATGTTGCTATGATACAAGAGATATTTGTTCTCAAACTTTAATGCTCTTACAGCATTACAAGCCTGACTGCCAAAACCATATACTATTGCTAGTTAAAAAAAAAATGAAAGGGTTTATATCAAAGAATAATATTCTTAGTCCAAAAAGAAATCCTGTTAATGTTTTACAAAGGAATGTATCTATATACCTTAAGTAATGAGATATGACACATGAAAAGGTTCACACTTTTCTACCATGTGACACCCTCCATAACATCTTTCTCAGAATAAATCCTTTGCTAGGATCCATCTGATCTATAAGATAAATATTGATCAAAGAAGATTAAATCAGCAGAACATAATTGTAAAAATATCAAGCAACATAATGGAAAGATTAGTTTCTCTACAATTAAAGTCCTTGACAACCTTCACTATAATATAAAGAAGTGCAGTTACTTTTATGAAAATATCCAAGCCCAAAAATGTTATCATAAATTTACCATAAAGGTGGCTGGTGAATTCCCTAATCATTGTCCACATTAAAGAGTAACTTCAACTGATAAGTGACAACAATCTAATTAAACCAGTCAGTGTTATTGAGGAATCAATGCAATTAAGCAAAAGTTAGAAAGCCCATTTATTTAAAACGTTCCGGAACCCCAGTCAAGCAACTAAATAAAGAGTTTAAACAGAGATAAAAACATCAAGAGTTGTTCCCTTCATCCCGAAAGAAGACATAGCAGTAGTGGTAGGAACAATTATTAACTTCAGGTTAGATTATGCAGACTCCCAAAATACCAGATTGCCCGTCTACAAGTTGTCCAAAACACGGCGGCTCGACTGGTAACAGGAAAAAAAACCTGGGAACCAATCAGCCCGTCCCTGAGATCCCTCCATTGGCTGGCCGTAAAGGACCAAGTCACATTTAAGTCCCTATGCCTGATGCACAAATGTGTTCACGGAACCACCCCGCAATATTTAAGTGAGAAAATAAAACACCAAAACCCCAATCGTGTTCTTCGATCAACTAATCAAAAACTACTACAAGACCAAAGGAGAACGACGATTTGCAGTCCAAGGACCTTGATTGTGGAACGCATTACCGACTAACATCCGAACGCAAATTGATCACCTGGCCTTCAGAAAAGACCCACCTATTCTGAAGGACCAACAGAACGAAAATGGATGCCAAGCGCCTTGAGGCGATTCAGTTCACATTTGTAGCGCTATATAAGTTATTCACTCACTCAAGACAGAAAATAAGAGTTTATTAAAACTTTAAAAAAAATATGCTTTTGGTGAAATATTTACTTTTAATTTGAAGCTCTGCCCTGTAGTACTTATTTTATATCACATGATGCTCCCAGCATTTCCCAGCATTCAACCCACATCTTCCGAGCCCAGGTCATCCTGGACTTGTCCCAGTCTGTGACTAGACAGTGTAAGCAGAAGCACAGTGATGATCTCTCTGTCCCTCTGCTTTCTTCTTCATCTCGGTATGTTTGTTGTCAGCACAAGAACTGATTGCCTCTTTCTGCTGCTTTTTCCTCACACACTCTATCTCTGTGGAACAGGTACTGCAGGAATCTAATACCAGGTCAAATTTAGGTATATATACGGTACTCTGCTTGCATTAAAAATGATGTATTAATGAATAAACAGTTGCATTCATTTGTGTCTTTTGTATCTACCTAGAGTTGAAGTTCAAAGTATATTCATGTATACATTTTCTTCTGCTATAGGATTTGTAATTCTGTGCAGCTGGTCTTGTGAGTCACACATATCTAGCACATTGCACAGCCACAAAAATCGCTCCCTGTTACTTCCTGGTTCAACGTAACTATTTTCAGGATCATGTGATTGCTGATACTGTGAATTCATTGTTCAGTATGCAGACTTAAATCATGAGACTGGCTGTACAGAATTACAAATCCTAAACATTCTGAAGACCATAAAGCGCTATTTGATACACTGTAGAATATTGTTTGTGGTTATTTTACTTATGTTAGTTCAGAATACACAGTGCATGAATATTTATTTTCTCAAATGTTTTTGTTTCTGCCTAAACTACGCACTGCAAGTGTGATCTTTCTAAGTGATCTAGTTGTGGTGAAATAGCTTTAACTTACAGTTTCATAGTGTGTCTAAAATAGAGCATCCCCGATCTACAGAGTGAGGTAGGTAGGCAAACAAACAAACAGACAAAGCATGTGTAGCATGATAGTTATATTCAGTTTATTTTATTATCTATGTAACACAACAGACAACTTTGTTTTTGTTTTGTATTAATTATGTTGACATTCCCATAACATTTTCAGTGAATTTATTTTATTCCTTCAGTTGCATATGTTAATAGATTTAGTGGTTAATATGACAGTCTTATGCCGCGTTCACAGGATCGGAAATTGCGACAAGAAAAGTCAGATGTGAGCTTTTGGTCGGAAATTCCGACTGTGTGTAGTCTCCATCGGAATTTCCATCAAGAAAAAATTGAGAGCTGGTTCTCAAATTTTCCGACCAGAAAAGTTCTTGGAGGAAATTCCGATCATCTGTATGCAATTCCGACGCATTGAACTTAATTTTTCTCGACTGGTCGTAGTGATGTACGTACAGCGTTCTTGACGGTCGGAATTTGGTGTGACCGTGTGTATGCAAGACAAATTTGAGCCAAGATTCCGTCGGAAAAAAATCCACGGTTTTCTTGTCGGAATTTCCGATCGTGTGTACGCGGCATAACAGCATAAAGTCACATAAACTTGCTATTTAAAAAAAATGTATTCTATATCAATAGCTAGAGACCAAACAAAAGGGCAAATTATGCCATCAAGAGTCATATCTGTCTTTCTGCACCACAAAGGGAGTAAAACCAGGCCCGGCATAGTGAACAAGGCAATACTCGGCCCATATTGTGAACAAACTGCTTAGTCAAATGCATCGAACATGTTTTTGTGTAATGGAACCATCGACAACTAGAGTCTATGGGCTGTCTATGGGATTGTAATGCAGTATCAATAAACTTTCAATTTGTAAACCTTTGTCATAATTTCCAACCACACAATCTCCACTTACAATATGTTGCAATTATATTTTCAATGTCATAAGTGACTGCAAAATAAGTTCAATGAAAAATTATAAAATTTTTCAATGGCATTTTAATATTGTATGTGTTATGAATAACCAGGTAATATGCTGCAGAAAAGGTGCATAAAAATGAATTAGTTTGGTTACCAGTTTTTGGTTGGTTATTCATAGCATGATTCCACACCCCTTTTTATCCTCAAGAATACTAGATATAATATACAGCAGTTTTAACCACTTGCCGACCAGCACACACACTTTTCCGTTGGCAGAATGGCACGGACAGGCAAATGGGCATACAGGTACGTCCCTTTAAATTTGCCGCCGTGTGAGCGCGCCCCTGCCGCAAACTCCATGACCATGCCTGTGGAACCCGCGGACTCGATGTCCGCCGGTGTCCCGCGATCGGGTCACAGAGCGGCAGAACAGAGGGATGCCTGAGTAAACAAGGCATCTCCCTGTTTTGCCTTGTGACAGGACACTGATCGTCTGCTCCCTCTCATCGGGAGCAGTGATCAGCGTCGTGTCACAGTAAGCCCCGCCCACACACAGTTAAAATCACTCCCAAGGACACACTTAACCCCTTCATAGCCCCCTAGTGGTTAACCCCTTCCCTGCCAGTCACATTTATCCAGTAATCAGTGTATTTTTATAGCACTGATCGCTGTGTAAATGACAATGGTCCCAAAATAGCGTCAAAAGTGTCCGATGTGTCCACCATAATGTTGCAGTCACGATAAAAAATGCTGATTGCCGCCATTACTAGTAAAAAAATATATTAATAAACATGCCATAAAACTATACTCTATTTTGTAGACGCTATAACTTTTGTGCAAACCAATCAATAAACACTTATTGCGATATTTTTACCAAAAATATGTAGAAGAATACGTATCGGTCTAAACTGAGGAAAATTTTTATTTTTTTTAAATTTTGGGGGATATTTATTATAGCAAAAAGTAAAAAATATTGCTTTTTTTTCAAAATTGTCGCTCTATTTTTGTTTATAGCGCAGAAAATAAAAACCGCAGAGGTGATCAAATACCACCAAAAGAAAGCTCTATTTGTGGGGAAAAAGGACGTCAATTTTGTTTGGGAGCCACGTCGCACTTGTCAGTTAAATTTCCGAATTGCAAAAAGTGGCTTGGTCATTTGGCAGCCAAATCCTCCGAGGCTAAAGTGGTTAAAATGTAACCAGGCATATTGCAACCTAAAATCTTTCTTCCTCTAACTTAAAGGAAGATTTAGTATATTTTCAGTGTCCTCATCCTTTTAATTACTTATTTCACCTTAAAGTAATTATTGCCTTGACTTTAAAGTTTTTACATACTTGCCTTTGCACATTTTGCCCCCTCATTCTTGCATTGGCAAAAACTCAGCCAATCTGAGCATACGTATATACTTATGTAAGGATATTAAGAGAAAACATAAAAAAAAATGAAAGACAGTAATAAAATATTTTGGAATATTTCCATCTTGTATACTTGTCTTTTAAAATGTTAGACATTGCATGAACACCACAAAGGCAATCTATCTTTAGAAATATACAGAGATGATGTTCCTATGACTGGCTTGCCTATTATACTGTATGTTTATAGTAGAACTCTCATTTTTTGGGTGATCTGATACAAGAGCGCCACCTAGCAGCCCACTAAGAAATAAAATGTCTTGATCTACACTTTGACCCACTCTAGAAAGTATGTTTTTGCTTCACATAGTTTAGGCCTCAATTCATAAATAATATTTCAACCATACATCATTTTATGAGTTTAACAATTTTTTTATTGTTATTTTCTAGCTACTGTGAAGTAATGACACAATCTTCTGGACTGTAAGCTTGTATAGACATAACTTTCTATCCTATTTTATCTTGTTGCTGCTATGCATGTATTTGCTATGTATTTGCTATGCAACTGTACATGTTCTTGTCATTTTACGTATTTGCTATTATACACCTTTGTATGTATTCTTTACTTTGTACAGTGCCACTAAATTTGACAGCACTGTCTGAATCAAGAAACATAATTACAATTTGTATTTGATGTACTTTTTTTTATATCAAGGTTAAACTAAGGCCATCCAGATAAATAAAAAATTCCAAAAATGTTCTTTTCAAATAGTATATAACACTTCTGAGTACAATTGTATTTATTATGATAATACATTTCTATAAATGATGGTATATGGAACTTATATATCAGTATATCTCTTGTACCAATATCTTCGATTGACTATATAAATGCGTACAAAGAGAAATAGGACCAGTACCAGTAGGTACTATACTAGTAGGTTAGTACCTGAAAAGTCCCATTTCTTTTTGTACACCATTCTACAATATCTTTATTAACCACTGGCTGGTTTGCTAGTACTGTAGCTTCTGTAAGGCTGGGGATTTTAGCCTTTCCAATATATTTGCATGTATTCTAGTTCAACCAATTGAAATAATAATAATTGAATAAATAAAAAGAAAGCCCTCCATATACATAATCTGGGTTTATAATTCAACTATTGTCACGTTTGCATTTATATTATATAACAACTAGCCTTATATATCATTGAGTGCAAGAAATCCTCCTTTGTAGCAATCGTGAGACCTAAATCTTCACTGTTATTTTCCACCACAGGATTAAAGCCTGATAGGTGGCTGAGGGACAATAGCCACAGCTAATATATTAGAGATACTTTAATAATTACCCATGGTAGATTTTTTTCTCTTGTAGATATTGACCCTGAAGCCCTGTACACACGCTCGGTTTTCTCGGCGGTAAAAAGTCTGCAGAGAAAACCGAGGGGAAAGCCAAGAGCCCGGCAGGAAAACTGCCATGGAGCTTTGGCTGGCAATCCCGGCCGTGTGTATGCTCCATCGGCACTGCCTTGCAGTGTTTCCCATAGGTAAGTAGTAGATCTGTCCGAAAAAAAAAATGCCGGGAATCCTGATGAGAAAATAGAGAGCAGATTCTCTATTTCCCCCCTGGGATTCCCGGCTGTTTTCCTGACGGGAAAACTGTGAGGAAGCATACACACGTCCAGTTTTCCCGCTCAAAAGCTCTCCTGGCAGTTTTTCTGCCGGGAAAACCGGTTGTGTGTACAAGGCTTTAGGGAGTACTCACACTAGGCAAACTATACTATGTCCAAGCATGTTTCACCTGCAAAGTCTATTTTGTTTGACTAGTTCAGTATACCATGCCCTGGTCTGCTTGAAAAGCATGGATCAGTTGGACTCGAGCATGCTGTGCATCTGTATGAGCCCAAGGTGATGATGTAAGCATGTTCAAGCCCAGCACATTGTGAGTGTAGGCTAGTGGGGGAGTGAGGACATTTGTGCTCAATCAGGTTACAAGGTGACCGTGCCCAGTGTGAGTACGCCCTTAAACCACTGCATCTCCTGCTCTGGCCATAAATGTTGGTCTTTTGGCTAACTTACATGCTTACTGAGGAATTCTATATTGCTGTTACATTGTAGAGAATGGAACCGGAGAAGTGAGGCTCTGACAGTTTGTTTCATAATCATTTGAGGAAAGTGGGGTGAGAGCCAGGACCACTAGTTCTTTAAGAAAGCTAGTTGATAGTACAATTCCAGTTGGTCCAGCCAAAACTAAAATGCCAGCATTGCAAAGTTAAAGGGGCTTTAATCTTACATTCCACCCCGGAAAAAAAAAAAACCTTTATTGTGGCCCTAATTGTGACTGCTTGATGAGAGCTCAACTCTCAATTACATATACATGGCAGAATCACCAAGCAGACCCATGACTACCACTCTAGAAGCTCCTCTGCGTTTTCTACTGCAAAACAGTCTAGCTTCGAAAACTGCTGAAATCACTAATACATTTCCATCAAATCCTGCCTGTACTAAAATTTCAGAATAGGACAAAGTATTCATCACATGCATATTTTTTAAACAAAGCAAAATCTGGCTGTGGAATATAATCTGATGTCCTGGTATGTTGGCCAGATATATAAAGTATAAACATCACTAATCAAATAGTGCTATTATTGCACAATCATAGTCTGGCATTTAAACGTATCATAGAAATATAAGTTTTCTCTGAATAAAAGAGAAATATACAACGATATAGCAAAAGTAACACAATTGTAATGCATTTTAAATTAGAAGATTTCCAGTATTTTATACATATCATCACTACATAAGCATTAGATAATAACCATGTATTCCAATTAAAAGTCTACAACTGGTATCCATTAAACTGGGAGTCATTTACTGTATTCAACCAAAATAAGCAAATAATATAATTTATTTTACCTGGATATTTGCTGTATACGCATACTTGTATTTTTTGAGTAAATCAGTTACTGACTATTAATCATTTTTACTATACATAGTTCCCTGTATTTCCTCCTAACAGCAACACTAGAGATGTGCCTAATGCACAGATAACTCACCTTCATGGGCTGTCCCAATGTGTGGTCAGATGTGTTCTAGCAGACTGAATAATTAATAATCCTGTGTCTGTGGTACTGTGCAGTCCTGTACTTCAGAATGGAGCTCTTTGGCTATCCCTGGGGAAGTCAGTTGCATGCAAAGTGTGTAGAAGGAGAGGGCAGTGCTTGTATCTGACTGACTGATTGATTGCCAGAGCAGGGGTACCTGCCTCCCCCTTCTCCTCCCTCCACACCCCCACATCCCTCCTTTTCTCTCTCGGTCTCTGGAGCTGCTGGACACCTGCCACTAGCCTGGACTGGAGGTGTAGATGTTCAGCCCCTCAGAGCATAAGGGTAGCACATTACTCAGGCAGACTGCGTAGTTCTTCCAGTGGTTAGAAGATAATCTATTGAATGTCTCTGCACCTTTCAGCACTCCTAAAGAGGAGGGAAAAAAATGGTGTAGTTTATACAGTTTCTTCAAATAATGTAGAACATTCGAGCAGGGAAGAGAGTAAAACTATACTGTATACAGTATATTATTAAACTAGGAATAAACATTCAGCACCAAAAAAAAAAAAAATCCCCTATTTGTTCAAATTCTTACCTCAGCACTTCCAGTTTACAACTTTCAATGCTGCTGGATCCTGCTGTACTGTCTTAGTGCTGCTTCTCCGAACGTCCGGTTCTCACAGATAATGCCCCGTACACACGATCGGTTTTACCGGCAGTAAAAAGTCCGCCGGGAAAACCAAGAAGAAAACCGAGAACCTGCTCAGTAGCTTTTTACACCTACACACGGCCGGTTTTCCTGGCAGGAAAACTGCCATGAGAGCATTGGTCGGGAAACCCGACCGTGTGTATGCTCCACCGCAGGCGTTCCCCATAGAAAAGCTGCCGGATTAAAAACCGCTTGGAATCCCGGCAGGAAAAAAGAAAAATGTTCTCATTTTTCCCGCCGAGATTCCCGGCGGTTTTCCTGTCGGGAAACTGCCATGGAGCATAAACGTGGCCAGTTTTCCCCATCCAAAATCTGTCATGGCAGTTTTCCCGACGGGAAAACTGGTTGTGTGTACGATGCGTCAGGCAGCATACACACGACCGAGAAACTCGACGGGGAAAACGATGTGTTTCGCCCGTCGAGTTTCTCGGTCGTGTGTATGCTGCCTGACGCATCGTACACACGACCAGTTTTCCCGTCGGGAAAACTACCATGACAGATTTTGGATGGGGAAAACTGGCCGCGTTTATGTTCCTTGTTCGGCTGTCAAAAAACTCGTCGAGCCAAATTTTCACATTGCCCAACGAGGAAATAGAGAACATGCTCTCTTTTTGGCTCGACGAGTTTCCCGACGGGTTTCTCGGCGAAAAGTGTACACACGACCGGTTTTCTCGGCAGAATACGTCTCCCATTGAGTTTCTTGCTGAATTTGCCCGAGAAAACATGTGTACGCGGCCTTAGAGTTAAAAAGGTTGATAAAAAGGTTGATAACCTCTAAAATAAAAGATGAACACAGCATACTGTGTCTACTTGCTTAAGTCCATAGAGCTTAGTGTGAATTTTGTCTGCTCTCTACTTCCTCTGCTATCTTCATGAGTAACTTCTGAAAGTTTTTCTAGACACAACGCAATCCCTGGAAAGAACCCCCACAGCACAAAGCCAGTTATTGAGAGCCTCTGATGTGCATGTTTACCAGTGAGGTTGTGTAGAAGAGCATGTGTATTTTCCCTCCACTCAGGTCTCAGATTACACTCAGCTCTGTGCTTTGCAGTGTGTGACATCAGATTCTCACCCCGCCCCCTGGAAGCTGAGAAATACCATAAAACTGTTAACTTTAGAAGGTTATGGAGGAGAGAGAGCTGCAGATAAACATATACAGCTTACATAAGAGGATTTAATTCATCACTGTTTATCACATGAGTCTAGTCAGTTTCATTGGGCTTATATAAGGGATTATTATCACTTTAAAAGTGGACAGTGTAGTCTCTAGTCAAGTCCTAACTTGGAGAAGGAAAGGAGCAGGTGGCAGGAGCAGTAGAGTGCCTTGCTATTCTAGGCTACAGGTTTGCGTGTTTCTGTTCATGCACACCATGTACAGTGCCCGATTTATAAGGGGGCAAGAGGGACAATTGCCTCAGGCCCCCTTGCCAGAGGGGGCTCAGACTTCCTTTATAAAAAAAATGAAACGTATTATTCCCCTAAGACTGCAGTATTGTATTCTACTTTGCTAAGCTCCTTTCATGTCTCACTCCATGTTAACAGGCAGTTTTATTACATGATGGGCTCACTGATACCTTTCCAGATGTTACTGTAGCTCTTAGAATATATTTGAGCATGATGGTCACTAGTTGTTTGAGAGAAACTTTGTTCAGCAAATTGGCACTGATAAAGAATTATATGAGAACCACCATGACCTATGAAAGTGGAGAATATGATTATGTTTCATGTTAAACCCTAAATATGGGTGCAAGATAAACATGGTCACAAAACTGAACTAAAGCTGGCAGTACATTATACAATTTTCTTATTTAATCCTCTTTAGATTTACCTTCAGCTATGTAGTGCAAGTGCCTACCTAAATGCATATAAATTGAAAGTGTTTAGGTTTGAACTCATAATATATGGTTTTGGTAAATCTGAAGGAAAATTGTACAAGAGAATTGTATAATGTATGGCCAGCCTTAGCCTTTAAACTTGATCATTTGTAATTGCCTGAGCAAAGACCTCTCTAAAATTCTGTTCCCAGGCTCCCATTCCCATATCCCCTGTTCCAATGTCTGATAATTGTTTGCAACCTCTGCCTACTTTTTAACAATCCTTGTTTGCTGCCAATCCTGACTTCTTGATTGTTTGACCTTGATCTTTCCTCACCATTCTGTAACTCACTCCTTTTCTACCATCTGTCAGCTGTTGCCAGTGAGGGTGTATCCAATGGCCACAGACATCTGCAGCGAAGACCATAGCTGCTTGCAGGGTGCTCTTAGTAAAACAGGCAGATCTTTAGATTTTACCCTCTTAGGGCCTACATTCGGTTCCAATGCAGAGGGTCCACTACATTCATGACAGCTGGTAAATAGTGTGCCCTCTGCAGATCATTGTAGCGTTCTTGAAACAGGTTTTTAAAGTATAACTGTACTTTTAGCATAGATATCTTTTAAAGTTTCTCCTCGGCAACCCCTCTCAGCCTTCTACTTACCTGTCTCCACAACTCAACTGAGTGCATTGCTGGGGGGCCCTCTGGGAGCTGCACCACCCCTTCCCAAAATTCTTCTAGCCAGGCCTAGTTCTCAGAAGAAATTCCAATCATTTCAATGGAAAGGCTATTATTCGTCTTAATGGTGGATAGACTTTCCATAAAAATGAACATGGTGGGCCGGATTCAGATACATTAGAGTATTTGTCAGCGCGGCGTAACGTATCTCATATACGGTACGCCGCCGTAACTTAGGGCGCAAGTTCCGTATGCAGAAAGAATTTGTGCCCTTAATTACGGTGGCGTAACGTATGTGTGTAAGCCCGCCTAATTCAAATGGGGATAATGTGGGCGTGTTTTATGTAAATTCACTGTGACCCCACGTATTTGACGTATTTTACAAAAAGGCGCATGTGCCGTTCATAAAAAAATCCCAGTGCGCATGCTCGAAATTACGCCGCAAGTCGTCATTGCTTTAGACGTGAACATAAATTAAGTCTAGCCCTATTCACGAACGGCTTACGCAAACGACGTAAAATTTAAAAAACTCGACGCAGGAACGACGTCCATACTTAACATTGGCTATGCCTCATATAGCAGGGCTAACTTTAAGCCGGGAAAAGCCTAACGTAAACAACGTAAAAAAATGCGCCGGCCGGACGTACGTTTCTGGCGTATCTAGCTCATTT